>NW_013665936.1:262363-281054 GCF_000517525.1 Limulus polyphemus
AGCCAATCTCCTGACATGAACCCCATCAAAAACCTCTGGGCCATACTCGACCGGCAAGTCAAGAAACAACAAAAAAAAACAACTTCAAAGAGCGATCTACTCCAAGTTTTGAAGCATGAGTGGGCGAAAATCCCACAATCTAAAATTGACAAGATGATTCTCACGATGCCCCAAAGGATCAACAAACTCCACAAAGTGAAAGGAAGATCTACTAGATATTAATTAAATTATAAATATATCAATTCTTGTGAATATGACTGAAAAATTGCATTTTTTCTGAAAAGGTGGTGTCTATTTACTTGTGACCATGCTGTGTATGTGCCAACAAATACATGGTTGCATCAACAAATTATTTATACCATTTATACTTTTGTATTATTTCTTACGTTGTTTATAAGTAGTAACAATTTAATTTACAAAGAGCACTTTTTAGATTTAGATATTAACTTAATTGAAAATAAATTGCTGTTGGACATATTTAATAAAAGAGGAGAATTTCTCATCTTGGGACTGCCGTCCCCAAATAGTGTGGTGCAATGTATGCTGTTAAAAGGTGTAATAATCTCGTAAATTAAGAGGTATTTAACAATCTCCAATAAAAGCACTTTCTTCACACATATAATGTAGGGCTATTAAAAAAAAGTATATTTTTATGTAATGGCTACTGTGTAATTTTGAAATTAGTAAATTCTTTAAGTTATTTTATAATAATTTTTAATACTTATTAGAAGCTACATTTTGTACAAACAGTTTTAATGGAATTATCTTTAACTTGAAATATTAATGACTTAGGAGATGCTAGTATGTAAGATCTTAATATAAAAACTAATGTTATTTATAATAAAACTTTCGGTATATCTGGGTTGTTCAGGCCTGTCTCAGTTTGCCCAGGTTTGCTTGAAAGATTAAGTTCTTCTTAAGGGAGGATGTAGGGGTACCAAAAATATAGAGGTGGATTTATAGTTTACAACACCATGTATTATCAGACCTGTAAAAAAAGGGTAGAAGTTGGTTGAAATTTTGTTATAGAAATCGAGAGTGGTTGATGATATCAGGTTTCTATTTTAATCTCATTTAGAAGCAACTATCATATCCACAAACAGCTATAGACAGTGAATGTTAGTGAGATCTGGTATGTTGTGGGTTTTAACATCTAGATTTTAACCCCTTATTGAATCTCAACTTTCTTTCTAGTTTTGCATCTGATGTTTTGATTATATTTGATGGACAGAATATCCCCAGTGCTTTTGGGTGCTATGGTCACAGACATTTTCACTTTAAAATGATACTACTCATGATTTTGTATAAATGGTATAATTTTACATTGTTTTGTTACAGTTTTGCTGGCATGTTTATGTATATGTTGGCTCATTTTTTATAATAAAAATGTTATATTTTTACATTATATATATATATATATATGCGCACATACAAACACATAATGTAAAAAAAAGCAAAAATGAACTACTATCTGTTGTATTGCCCTTTTTTACAGAACTTAGATATAAACTTCAACATATTTGCACAAAATATGATATTCATTTCATCTTTAAAAATAACAGAATTTGAAAATTTCCTTTAGTTAAAACCAAAGACCTGATACCTAAACATGAAAACTAAATGTTCTATATTGTATAAAATGTAATTGTTGAAACAGTACATTGGAAAAAGCAACAGACTTCTTCAAGTTCACATTACTGAACACAAAAGAACACCTATTTTGCTGAATACTGGCTTAGCTACAAAGAATAAATACAACTGAATAAAATTGAGATTATTGGCAATGAAAAAAAAACACCACAAGAAGGGCAATAGAGGAAACCAGGAACATCATAATAAGGAATTTTGTACTGTAACATAGCTTGAATTGTGACTATAGTAGAATACATATCAATAAATTGTGAAGTAAAATTATATTGTTTTAGCTTTGTAATTCAGTTAATTAAATAAATTGTGTTATGTGAAATGATTATATTTATTTGTAGTAATTTATTCTTTTGATCTTGATAAATTTACATATAAATTTCTTATTTTTTTATGTTTGGTATAGTTATGTTTATTGTAAATAATATATGATTTTTTAATTATTTAAGTTGATATAATGCACATCTGCTTACAAAATGATTATTTGGTGCATATTTTTATGTAATCTTCTACGTTGTTGTGTTAAACATAATGTTCACATAAATTAACTATCTCTTGTCTGATGATTAGCCCATAAATGAGCTTAAAAGCTTTACATTTGATAAATACATTGGAAAGATAGAAGAAGTTTATTTATTACATTTTGTAAAATGGCAACATGTGAAATCTCAAAACAGTATCTTAGATTATTTTACTAGGCACATCAAAAACAGTTGAACTTTTAGCTAAAAGACTGCCAAGTATCACAGTCACTAAAATTGTTGATGACCCTTTTCATTTTAGCCTGAACCCGTAAGCATAAAAATTGTCTGAATTATATATTCATAAATATATGAAACTTCTTAGGGGGGTTAAGTAAACTTTACACTTGGTTTTATAAGTTCAGTGGAAAAACATTATTCTTTCAAATAAAATTAAACATTTTTGGGTTTGAGTTTGCTTTCTATTTTTGTAGGTATTAAGAACATACTAATAATGAATTTTGTATAGAAAGTTGGGAAACATTGCATGTTTTCATGGTGTTGTAAATGATTTTTTTATTTCAAACAGTGTTCAGTAAAATTCTGTTTAAGTAAGTTCAAATTTTCTTTATGAAACATTAATTTTGGCTGATGTTCTGCTTATTATTTATTGATGTGTGCCACTACTACATAACTTAATCCTTCTTTGACTGTGGTCTTCAGTTGGGAGCATGAGTGGTTGTGATGTGTGCTACTACTACATAATTTAATCCTTCTTTGACTGTGGTCTTCAGTTGGGAGCATGAGTGGCTGTGATGTGTGCCACTACTACATAATTCAATCCTTCTTTGACTGTGGTCTTCAGTTGGGAGCATGAGTGGCTGTGATGTGTGCCACTACTACATAATTTAATCCTTCTTTGACTGTGGTCTTCAGTTGGGAGCATGAGTGGCTGTGATGTGTGCTACTACTACATAATTTAATCCTTCTTTGACTGTGGTCTTCAGTTGGGAGCATGAGTGGCTGTGTGCAATTTTTCTTTGTAATGGAATCCTATTTCTGTTCTTTTTTTACCAATCAAAGATATGGAAAAGCAAAAAAATAACTATGATAGGAGCTTTTTATTCATGTAAATATTTTTAACTTCATAATAAGCATAATACTTGGTTAGTGATTCTTAAGTAAAAAATTAAGCCACCCACCATGATTTGATCTTCTACTTCCTTACCAAACATAAAGCTGTGTTCAACATCCATCCACCTATTTATATGTGATCTTGCTAGTTCTTCCATAGATTAAAATTTGAGAATTTTTTGACATTTATTTCACTAAACTTAATTTTGTAACCTTCATTCCTTAATTTATATTTTTATATTTGATTCTTATAATATGAAGCTTCTTTCATTTTCTTTGCCTCTTTTGGAGTGAAACAACGAATTTTTATACCATAAATTAAAATTCACTAGCCTTCGCAAACTTACATAGGTATCAAACTGAACTTTGTGCTTGTGCTAACCCATTTACCATACTTTCAGTTTTACAGCTTTTTATTTAAAAAAATATATTTATTTACTTGTGTCATGAGTGAAATAGCTTCATAAATTTTACCCTTCCATACCTAGTCTAGATTATATCTATAGTCAATTATATTCAGGATCTCACTTAGTTGTAAGTATGAAAATTCTTTTACATAGGTAAAAGTTTAATATTGTAACCTATGTCTCAAGCTTGCATGTATGTGTTTCTTTATTAATTTTCTATTAAGATAGCCTATTCAAACATATGATATAGAAACCTTTAAAACCTGGCTTGGGATTATTTGGAATATGCATGTAGACAAGTAATTGAAGTGACCTATTAATATGTGCAATACTGCACTAAGTCTTCTGCCTGACTAAGAAAATTTATGTTCTGTACAGACATTTGGAGAGCCTTTTTACCCCAATAACCAGTTGAAGTCACAGTAGAAAGTAAGAAGCTGGTCAGTTTGATGACAAATACAAATATTATCAGGAATGAATTTGTTTGTTTTCCATTTACTGTCCATGTTTGATTTATTCTACCTATGCAATTTTTGGAATCTGCATTATTTTGATACTTTCAGATTTATTTATTGAATGTCAATATATCTGATTACAACAAGCTACTTAAGAACTGACATTTTGGTACTGTGACTTCTTCATTTAGCTATACGGATCACAATGCCAACCAAATTAGGGATTGAAAATCATTTAAAAATCTATCCAGCTAGTATCACTGTACTTGTTTGTGTACTCTTTATTGCAGCATTTATTTTGTTTTGGATAATTCTTATAGTAATTCTATGAATAACCAGTGGGCCGTACTTTCTGTTAAAATTTTAATTTTTTTCCTATTTATTTGTTCAGTTTTTATATCCCATCGAATGGGTACAACATCTATAAACATTAGGTATACCCTTTTCTCTGATAGCTATAACTTTTACAAGAATTAAAACCCCAATCACAGATTTATAAAATGTAATCCTCACTCTAGCAGATGAGTGTAGAAAGCTACCAAAGTAGGGTATTAAATTTTATGAATTTGTGATTGGGGTTTTAATTCTTGTTTCATTACTTCTTGTAGCAGGATCCCTACTTCATTTTAAAATTCCTAATTTTGTAATACTCTTGTTTGTTTACTTTTTATGTTATACCTGTATAAAGTATATATTTTACCTTTATAAACTGTCATGTATCTATCCATTGATATGTAGTTCTATCTGTTTGGTTGAATTTGGTTGAAAAGGTATTTAAATACGTGCATGATATGTTTAGCATTTATAAAAAAAATCTGTATATATTTATCGAAATATAAAAAGTGGATAGCCACAGACCAGTCAAGTAAGCTGGAGTAATCTTGTAGGGAAAGTCCAAACTGTCTAGGTGCTAGCCCTGCTGACGTGATCAGGTAGGTAGGTAGGTAGTTGACACCTAGATTCAACTATTAATTATGACTGGGAAACCTGATAAATCATTGATGAAAGGAATTTGCAAACATATAAGTTAAGTTTTGTAGCACGTGTTGGTGGAGATTTGTTTCTATAAACTTCCTACTAAAGAGTTAGACTTACTCCAGCTCAACTGATCTCATGAAAATAAAAGTAATCGCATACAGAAATAAGCAAAAATAGCCTATTCTGATGTATACATCTGAGAGAAACACATTTTGTGTCAAGAAGTATATATACACACACACACAGTATAATGTAGCAAGTGCACTAGAAATGACAGCAAAATTACTATCACCAACATAACCTAGTGATCAGCCCAAATTACCACGTTTATCTGGTTGTACTGCTATCTGGAGTTGGCAAAAACTTACTACATCACATAAGTACAAAAAAATAACTTAAGACAAAAACGATGTTCATTTCACCTGATTAATAGTCTGTATTCATTTCCCATGCATAGCAATACAAAGTCATTTCAGTTTCTATGTATGATCATGAGTTCACATTTTTCATGCTTTGAATTATGTATGTAGATAAGTAGTTGAAGTATGTAACTTAAGGACTCTAAAAGTGAGGTGTAAACATAGTTCTTTGTTTTAGATTATTTATATCTCTGTCCTGTGCAGACAGTTGGTGACCTTTTTCACTGTAGAAGCCAATTGAAGTTGCAATTGAAAGTAAGAAGCTGGTCAGTTTGGTGATGAACACAAAAGTTTTGTTTTTTTGTTCACTTGTGTTTGTTTTTCCTTTTTATAGAAATATATTAAGTCTACAGTTTACATCCTTCATCCTGTTAACAAGACCCTTTCAAGGATAGTATTAGAAAAACGGTTGATGCAATTCCAAATTACATATTTGTCATATAATTGATAAATGATGAAGGTGCCTGTAAAAGCATAGTAAAATTAACAGAATCCTGTTGAGGTAGTATAAAACTCATGGTATTATAGACCAACAAAATTTTCTTTGCATATTTCTGTTGTTAATGATTAATAGCAATAAAATAGTGTCCTATCTTTATCCTCACTGTTAATAAAATAAGGTTTCCATTGTGTTTTGAAAAGAAAGTCATTAACTTATGAACATGTGCATTAAACGTTATCATTGTTTTGAAATATTTTTTATAACCAATCAGCTCAACTTATTTTCAACAGAGTACAAGAAGGGAAAGATACAGAGTCAATTTATGAAGAAGATACTGATATTGATGAAGATGGAGGTTTGGAAGATATAAAACCAGATACTTCACACTTACCCTTGCCTCACATACCAGATTTCTTCAAAAATAAAGTTTTTTTTCTTTATGGAGAATTTTCTACAGAAGAGCGACGAATTCTTCTTAGGTATATTAAAGGACATTGTGGGTAAGACTTATTTAGTTCTGTTCCTCTTCCTCCTGTAAGTGAATGTTTGGCTTAGTTTTTGTGTATAAATTTTAAACGTATTCTGTTGGTCTTTATTTTTGTTGCTAATAATTTTTTTGCACTGGTAGGTCCATGGTTGTATTTTTATATAAAAGATAGCCTGAATACTTAAAGCATGACAACAGTTAAAATTTAGCTTATATTTATATTTAAGCCTGC
This sequence comes from Limulus polyphemus, assembly GCF_000517525.1. Lineage (NCBI taxonomy): Eukaryota > Metazoa > Arthropoda > Merostomata > Xiphosura > Limulidae > Limulus > Limulus polyphemus. The sequence goes on from NW_013665936.1 coordinate 269,023, forward strand.
TTTTTACATGGTTCTTTAAGGTTGAATCTTGTTTAAATTATTTTGATTTTGTATAGATCACAAAATGATAGGTTCAAAAAGACTGTAGATATATGTATGTCCTGGATTAAGGCTTTTGACATTTCAATACAGTGGTTATTGAAGATTATAAGTAATTCAGTTTTCCTTTGATTACCTTGGCAAACAAGAAGCTATTGTTTTTTTTTATTTTACTTTTGATACCTTAATTTCACATGGAACTGTTTTTTGCTAGTTGTTTGTCTAAGTTAAACTCACAAAATAAATAATTCCATCATAAAATTACTTAAAATTCCAATCTTTATTGTTAAACCTCAAAATGTTTTTCTGATGTTTCAGAAATTTTAGAGTCAAAGTAGAAATTGTATAAAATCTAACAGACACACTGATATCAAGCTGTACTATTGTAATAGAAGTTACAGAGATATTTTTTTAATGATTATTTATTCTTAGGTCAATTGAAGAATACATGAGTGACAATGTCCAGTACGTGGTAACTCTAGCCCAGTGGGATAAAAACTTTGATGAGGTACAGTGGATTTGTGTATGTTTCATTGAGCTGAAATGATATTGTGTTAAATTGCATGTTTTATAAAAACTTTTTCTCAAATCATCTAAGTAAAGAAGAAATTTTGTTGCAACAGGAATCTTGTTCTTATATGTAAACATTCTAGGTTGATTTAAAATACAGGTCACTAGTAAATAATCACTATTTTCTTCTTGTTAACCCTTGGGGAAAAAAAATCCTTTTACAAACGTACATTGCAGTGAATTTTGGAAACTGAAAGTGGTGAAATTGTTTGAGTTCCAGTATGTGATTTGTAATTAAATGAAAAACTCATGGACTATATCTCATAATAAATATATTTATTTTTAGTTTGATAAGCTTTTGGCTCTCTTACTGGAGCCTTTGTCAGGTTTTATTGTGAACATTGCGAAGAATTGACAATAGAACATTTTTGCTTCAGTTATTTAACAAATAATCTGGTGACAATATATTTTTTTAAAAGTATAAGTATTTGTCAGTGTGTGTATAATCGCACATACATTGATGTATATACACCTTATACATACTTATATATTATGTATTATTGTACTTCTTTGTTATAAAGTACAAAAAGTATACACCAAACTGTGAACACTTGTGTATATACAGAAGTACATTAATATAGATACATATTATAGAAATACTGTAAATGGACACTTTACGGCAGCCAATACGGTCCATATTTTACCAGATAAGAGAGGTCTAGTGGTATAAGTCTTAGATTTTGATTAAGTCCTTTAGGACCACACCTGTGATTTTCAAGAACAATAGTTACTTTGATTTTTCTTTTCTCATTCTATACTTCTTTGTGTTTAATTCTCACACTGTTCTAATTAATTTGGTGACTACAGCATGTGAATGTGAAGTTAGACTGACATTTCTATAAAGTTTTTGACGTCATGGTGTTCCTTTACAGATACATTTAAAATATTTTACATTTCACATATAATTTCTTTGCTGTAAGTGCATTGTATGCTCTAGATAATGTTTTGTTTGTTTGTCAGCTGCTGTTGTTTTTCTAAACATTTGAAAGTGTGTTTTTGATAGAACTGATGACTTTAAATGTTAGCTTTCTGGTGAACTTAAAAATAATACACTCTAGTTTTTCACTCAACCTAGGGATATAAAGCAATGACAGTCCTCTGTTCGTTTGCATCAGAATTTGGATTCTTTGTTTGTTTGAGGAAACTGTGCATTGAATGATCTGTTGAATTAGTTTTTTATATAGTTATTAGTTTGAATTACACGTTCAACAGGTTTAACTTCCACTTTTAAATTATTCTTTGTTTGTAGGAAACTAGAGTTTTTAATTGTTCCTGCTTTTACTAATGGTTTGTGATTTGAAGTTTAGGTATATGTCAGTATCGGTTTATTTCCAATACACTCATGTTACTAGTTTATTTATTTTTCTACATTCAGAAAAATTAATCTATATCTTTTTCACCTTGAGCAGTGAAACGAATGGCTGGATTTTGATTATTGAAAAGATTAACAGTCTTCAAATCTTGAAAGACCATTCCTCCATATGATGATGTCATCTACACATGTAACCTAAAGATTCAGTTGATTTAATGATATTTCAATAGCAGTATGTTTAAGTTGCTGCATGAATATTGTAACAATTATTGTGTTGTTGCAGGATATGTTTTTTTTAATTCATCCTTTTGTATGTTTTTTTTGCTAGAAATTTTGACATCACATGATGATCTTGTGTCCTAATGACTAAAACTTTCTTGAAAATGTAGGAAATAATTTTAGTAATATCAAATAGACTAGATGAGATTAGTTATTGATAATTGATTAAGACAGTTGATTAACTCAGTGCTAAACATCTTGAGTTTGTGCTTTCACAAAGCCACACAAGAAGTACCATACTTAAATTAGCAAGTAAGTGGAATTTCTGTTGAGACTATTTATTTATGAAGTTAGTCCTATCATTAGTTACATGGAACTTGAATTTCAAAACGTAAAATGCTTTTGTTATGATTAAGTGGACTAGAATTTGTATTTACTTTATTTTTTTGCTGAAAAATCTTGAAAAACAGTCCAACAGCAGTAATTGTTGCAACAATATATTGACCACCTTTTACCATTTTGTACTGTTCCTCCACATTTCTCTGTCACTTTTTTTTTTCAGGCACTTGAAGAAAACAGTAATTTAGTATTTGTTCGCCCACGGTGGATTTACTTATGTAATGAGAAAGGAAAGATGATGCCTTACCAGCCCTATGTTGTAGCCCCAAATCTAGGATGAAATCTTATGCAAACAAACTGAGGTGGATACTTTTTTAATATTTAATGTCAATTGTTATAGTTAAAAAAATTAAAATATTTTTAATGAAACATTCAAACTTTAAAAAATTGTTGTGGTTTGATCTAAGATAATTAAGTTAACAAATTTTATACACAATACATATGATTTTTGTATAAGAAATAAGATATAGATAAGTATAGTGGGAAGCAGTATATATATATAGATGTATATACTCTTTTTTTTTTTTCCACCCCTCCAGAAAATGAAGAAACTACCAACAAAAGATATAATGACTAGAAAGGGACTCAGGAATATTTATATAGTTCCACGTTTCATTGTAATAAAAGTCACAATTTCTTTTCATAATAGTAACTTTTATAACATTCCTAGGTTAATACAGCCATTCTAAGTCTAAAATTAATTGTACTACAGAACTGATTAAATTTTATCTGTACTTTGTAATAAATGCATTGTGATTTTTTTGAGACTGACAATAATTGTTTTATAAAACTAAATAATGCTTAGTTATTGTGTGTGTATATTACATTTCATAAAATTTTACCATTGGTCTAAGGATTTTTTTCTTACATTTTTATAGAAGAAACATAGCTTGTTACAGAGACAGGTCAACCTTCAAATTTTATTTAGGCATTCTCCAAACTGATGTGCTTGAAAAACTCTCGTAGAAATATTTTTCTTTTTCATTCATTCAAGTTACTTACAAAATTCTACACCACAATTCTAAACTTAGAAGATAATTCATGTGTAGGAGTTTTATGTGTAGGAGTGATTTGGTTAGTTAATTCGTTAATGTAGAAAGAGCAATTACTGTGCCTTACAGCACTATGTATATCCCTTCTTGTTGTATATTGAGCACAGTGAAGGTTTCAAATAGTTGAGTGGTGGGTGTTTATGCAAAAAGAGAATTTATTTAAACATTTTTTTTAGTTAGATCTACATGAACTCATCCATGTGAAGTTTGGAATTTTGTTCATATTTAAGTAAACACATCAGTTAGAAGTTTGGAGTTTTGGTTCCATCTGTCATCTCTTAGAAGATTACTTAGATTCATGAGTAGTTCTGTACTTTAATTAGATCCAAAAGAACATACAGTCACACAAATCCCAGATGGTTTACATTTTTCTTAACAGAAAAACTAAATAATAATTATTTTTATCATTTATCAGTAATCCAAACTTTTATTTTAAAACACAAGTTTTTAAAGCAAATCATAAGTACTTAAACATTTGCTTTTCTTTATTAAAAAATTATAAGGTGATACTTAGTGTAGCAGTTAATATTGGAACTTCTCAAATAAAAACATGGTAATATGTAACAGTTGTAAAATAAATGCAGAAATTTATTGTAATACATTAGCAAAATTTTCTTTGTGTATTCATAAATGTAAATAGTGGCTATATGTAAATTTAAAATAATGCTAAAGCTTGCTTGTCATACTCTTCACATACAAACAAATACGTTGAGCTTGTACAATTGGCATAGTAATGAGCTCTTTTTCAGGCTCATGTTTACAAGACTTCTGTGTTTATTTAAGCAGATTTTTCTGCATAAAATACATGTCTGCATACAACCAACCTAGTATTGAGCTCTTTTTCAGGCTCATGTTTACAAGAATTCTGTGTTTTTTTAAGAAGATTTTTCTGCTTAAGATACAGGTCTGCATACTGCCTATGTATATGAAAATGTAGATTAATACCACTTAAAGCAACTCTGCCATTTCAAATAGCATGATTAGTAGTGCTTCTAGTCACAATAATTCAAAGTGTGTTGCAAATGTGGATAAATGATTACCAAGTGCACAGAAATGGATGAAAGCAACACTATGCAGTTGACGCAAAGAGACAAACCAAACAACCGCTATCATGTGCATAATTAGATATGAGCTACAGCTCAATTATATTAGTCAATACTGTTTATCAAGAATGACCGATATTTTGAACAGTGTGCAGTTTAAATACATATTAACATGTCATGCACTGAATGCAGAAAATTGGAATAAAAACTAAAGAGAATACTTGTGTTATATTGTGGAAACCATAGGCTCAGGAAATCTATCTCAAGGTTCAGTTTGGCAAAGAAAAATATGATGGTATTCAAGTTCAAATGATGAACATTTCTATGTGCACAATATTTATTTACTCAAGTTGCTGCCATTTACATTGTTATAATTAAAGTAATTTTATTGTAATCCACCCCATTTGTTCTTTTGTAGCATAAATTGAAAATACAGCTGATTACCTTTCCTGAGTTTTTGCTATTACCTTTACTATTTTGAATATTAACCTCAGAAATATCTATGTGTTAGATAAATTTCATGACCTTCGTGAAAAGATGACTACCACAGTACTGGTTATCAAACTTGTTTGTTGAATAACAAATAATATTTGCTACATTATTTAAAAACATATTTCAACCAATTTGTATATTTCAGTTCATATTAATTAAATCCTTTTTCTCCTATAATTGTCTTTTTATTTCACCTGTTTTGTTCTCCCTATTATTTTATGCAATTAGTAATATAAATATGTTTAAGAAACCCAAATATCCAGTTATCTGTAATGATCAGCTTTTGTAATTTATATATATATATAATATAGAAAGGACATTTTTGTATAGGAAATTTGATATACCATCACGATAGCTTAACTAATAGCAAGCCAAATTTGAATGTCAGCATTCTTGAAATGTCACTCCTATTCCAGTTGTTTAAAAAAAATACTGAAATGTTTTTAACTCCTATCAGAAGGATGGTGTAAGTTTCCTGACAGATAAATCGTTTCATATTAATTTAGGATTATAATTTTTTTATCTGCATGTTTAATCTTTGGAAACTAACTTATGTAGGTCATAATAGAATGATGGGAAAAATATATATTTATTTGCATGAATGGGTTCTTGGAAATATAACAATATTAGGAGATCATGTTGAACCTAACTACATACCAAAGCAATCTAAGTGGGTATGTGGGTATTGAAATAATGTTCCATATGTTTTTCAAGGTTGGGAAATAAAATGTTCAAAAAAATAATTTCCTGAAAAAGGCCAAGACATTAAAGATTTAGTTACAGGTAGAAATTAGGAGGCTTATGTAACAGGTTTTTTATTAAATTAATTTTAAAAAAGATACTTTCTGAACATGAAATTCGGTTACTGTATAAAAATTGTGTGGTTCAAGTGACCAATCTTTTGTAATATTTACTCTCCATCATATAGGAGTGGTTACTCTTTTTGGTTTTATAACAAAATGTTTTTTTTTCATAAACATGTAATTTTGTGGTAATTTTAAGATATCATAAATAAAACCTATCATAAGTACACTGAAACTTAAAAGGTTATCTAATTCAATAACGTTTATGATTTATGCTTAAAATGACAAATCATTCAAAGTAATACAATTTTTTGTAAGAGAGATGAACTAAAAAAATGCCCCTAGAAAATGCATTGAGGCTTAGTTTACATAAAATCTCATAGATGGCAGCCAGCTCGAAATTTTGGGTTTGGCATCATTGGTAATGATGAGGTCTGAATATTTTAACTTACAAAGAATTCTGAACTTTTACCTAGTATGATTACAGGGAGAAATAACTTATTAGTTTATATTCTCATATAATTTGTATGCATTCATTATTACACGTTTAGATCAATATGAAGTGATACTGTAATAGTTTATTTTTAACAATGTCTTGAAAGAAAAAAATACATTTCTTGTAATGATTATCTGGTGCATAAGAAGAGTCATAGCTTTGTCATTATATATATGTGTATACATACACAAGCATGCAAAGATAAATACTCATAAAGCATAGTAAACTATGACATGAAATTTTAGTTGAAAATATAAAATCTAATTTCTAAATGTAGTTTAGTTTATCTTTGTTGATGACAGTAGAAAAACCAAGACTAACTATTTAGTTATAAAACTTTAATATCTAATGCAACAACATAAGTTTAATTCAGATTTTCCTAAACGTTTGTTATATATCACCTTATAAGCTTTCATTTAGGCTCGTTAGTTTTTATTTTAAATTTGTGTACGAATAGGTTACATGTATGTTACAAGAGAACTTATCAACACAAAAGGGACAGTATTCTGTGTAGGCTCCATCTATAAAATGTATCATAGATTAATGGCAGCATGACATATTCATGCATTGCTGTCATTTATTGGTGTGAATCAGTAATAGTTAGCTCTGAAGGAAAGCCTTAATCACTTTTTTTTGTTAGCATAAGACGTTCAATTTTTATCATTCATAACAGTGTGTAGTTGTTGTAGTTAAAAACGTGCTTGATGAACAGAGAAAAACAACTGCACATCTTATATTGTTTTATTCCAAAATCTTATGAAGTGTTTTTAAGAATCCCTTTCTTAACAGACTTAATTATTCTGGTAGTTTCTTGTGTCCTGTTTATGAATTATTTTTTCACTTTTTGCATTGTTCTATTTTTTCTTTCTCTTTTTTAAAGAGAGTATTAGATAGTTATGTCATAACTTAATTCATTTAAAACAATTTTAATTGTATCCAATACATCATCATCAAGTGTCTTGTACTAAACTGATTAAAATTAAGAATTGGTCAAATAAGTTTTTTATTTAACATTTTTTATGATTGACCTTGGAACCTGCAATGACTTGCCACAGAACAAAATTTCTTTATATATTCATTACCTTATACAAACAGGTACTACCTACAAAGTTCTAGATGTGATAAAATTTTGAAAGTCAAAGGTCAAGGTCATCAAACAGAATATCTTCACTAATTGTGTGGACATATTTCAATATAAGATGAATGGATATTGACCAGACTTATACAACAGGCACTACATACAAAGTTCTAGAGTTAATTAACTTTTGAAGGTCAAGGTCAAAAAGTCACTAGCATTTAGAAAATCTGCAGTAATCTTGTGGAAAGATCATCAAATTGGGGGTTTAAACATACAATATAGCATTAGTGTGGGAATAGGTTTTGTAAACTCAATTTACAAATATTATTGTTTAATGTGATGAGAATATGGTTTACAATAAATATCCATTGGCAAGACGTTAAGATACACTACAAAAATTTGCCTTTGTTGAATGGTTCATGAATGAAAATTCATTTCTTGGTTGACCTTTATAAACAATTGCCTAGTAATTTTGATCATCTGATGTTTTTTTTTGGATTTTGTGCTTGCTGAGACAACCTTTTTTATACAGCTTTTACGGATTTGTTTTCTAAATCCTCATGTTAGCTTAGACTTAATATAAAATATCGACAACAAGAGACCATTTGATCCATAAAGGCTACCTTGCATACTAGCCATGAGAAAAATAAGAATTTAAGCTCTCCATTTAGTTTTCAGGAAGTCATTGATTCCTCTCCCATAAATCTGTAAAATGCTAGCTTCCATTACTGCCAATGGACAACTCATTCTATAAGTCAATAAATATGCTACAGAAATATAATTGTCTTAAAGGAGCCTAGCTCATCATTTCCAAATTTTTAAACTTGTGTCATTTCATCCTATTGATCCTGCTGATAAGCTTGTAAACTTGAATAAAATAAACTCTCATCCTTCTTTTTCCAAAAGAAAATAAATTGAGACCTTTATCTCTGTAAGATAACTTTCCATCCCTAAAATCATTCTAGTAACCCTCTGTTAAACCCTTTCTGAAAGGTAGATAAGGAGACCAAAACTGTGCACAGTATTTCAAGAGAAGCCTCACTAATGAATTTTATAATGAGATGATTACTTGTAATCATTATGTCTAGAAATTCACTGTAAAATACCATTAGCTTTACATCTAGCAACAGATACTACTTTGATGGATTGAGTGACATTTACCAATATGTGAAGATCCACTACATTGATGGGTTGAGTGACATCCACCAATATGTAAAGATCTATTACTTTGATGGATTGAGTGATATTCACCAATATGTGAATATCCATTACTTTGATGGATTCAGTGATATTCACCAATATGTGAAGATCCACTATTTTGATGGGTTGAGTGACATCCACCAATATGTAAAGATCCATTACTTTGATGGATTGAGTGACATTTACCAATATGTGAAGATCCATTACTTTGATGGATTTAGTGGCATTCACCAATATGTGAAGATCCACTACGTTGATGGGTTGAGTGACATCCACCAATATGTAAAGATCTATTACTTTGATGGATTGAGTGACATTCACCAATATATGAATATCCATTACTTGGATGGATTGAGTGACATTCACCAATATGTGAAGATCCATTACTTTGATGGATTGAGTGACATCTACCAATATGTGAAGATCCATTTCTTCAGTTGGACTGCTGAGCATGTTCCTAGCTATATTAAATGCATGATAAACATTTCATAACTGAAATGTATTACCTTGCTGTAATTTAAGATCATTTGCCAAATATTTGTACAACTAATTAATTGATCCAAGTAATCCTGTAATACCTCATCATTCTCAATACTGCTAGAAATACCTAAGAATTTAATGTCATCAGCAATCTTTACTAATTATGCCCCTATCAGGATCATTAGTGTAAATAAGAAGAAACAAAGACAGAAACATTCACCCCTGAGGCATTCCACTAGTGTTACTGGACTCAATTAATACAACTTTATTAATTTCTCCAGTCTAACCACCATACAATCCAGTTAACTAGCCTTTCCCCAACTGCTACCACTGTGATTTTCTAGGCTGATCTTTTGTGTTGTGTCTTATCAAAACTTTTTGAAAGTCCACACCCTTTCTGTGGTCCAGTAACATCTTGAAAATAAAAATAACAGGCTAGTAAGGCAAGATGTCTTTCATGAATCAATGGTGACTTTTCTTATGATATCATATTTCATTAAATGATTATATAAAAATTCTATAATCAGAATCTTCAGGATTTGTTCCAATACAGAAGAAAGACTAACTAGCGTATTATTTCCAGGGCCTTATCACCCCTTATGTATTAAAGAGTAACACGAGCAACACTCCAGTCCTGGAGCACTTTCAAACTGTATTTAGACCCATGAAAAGTAAAAAGGAGAGAGGCTTGTGTATCTGACCATTGACCTTCTTTCAAATCCTGGGGAAAACATTTTCTGTCCCTGGCACTTTATCAATTTTTGATCTCTCAGTATCTCTACTTAAAACCAAAGGATTAATATCTACATGTTTCAGGTCAATTCTGATATTTTTCTTAGAATATTCAGGGTCAGTTATATTTCTAATATTTCACACCTAAAAAAATATATATATAAAACAACATTTAACAGCTCAGCTATTTCTTAGTCTTCAACAAAAGCCTCGTCATCAGCATAATTTAAAGGCTTATCTTTAACATATTTAAAAAAGTCCTTGTAGGTTTTTACACTATCAACCAGTTTTTTTTTAAACTTATTTATTCAACCGAATCCTTGGCTTCCCTATAGTTCTGTACATCATACAACTTATCTGTCAATTTAAACTAAAGACATTTTGTTGTGATTATTTCCTTTTATTTGTAGTTAGTCAATTAGGTTGATCTTAACTGTTATCCTTTTCCCTTTTTAAAAAATATACCTATTTTGAATGAAAAGCAGTTTATTTTGATATCTGCGTCACATCACCTTTAACTCATTATCCCAATTCACAGATTATAAATCTTGTCTCTTGGATTCAAAGTTGACTTTGTGAAAAGAGAGGAACTAAGATTGCTTGTAATCCCAACATGTAGCAAAATACCAAACGTAATTATGCAGTCATTACTTTTTCCTCAACTGTTTCCCCACTTTAACTCGTTCACCCATTTAATCATTTTCGGTTAACAGTAGTCTCCAGTGGTAAGTCTGCAGATTTTTACAACTTTAAAAACCGGGTTTCTATACCCGTGTTGGGCGCAACATTGATAGCCCGTTGTGTAGCTTTGCACTGAACAACAAACAAAATAGTAAAGCTGAAATGGCATAAAATTTAGTTTGAAAACAAGGCAGGATATACGAACAACCGAGCTTCGAGTTGTAGATGAAATCTTACCGTCCCATAAATAATAAAAAAAAAAGAGTTACCAACTGCGTGTAATAAATATACATGGAGGGAGGAAACGTGAGTAGCTCAAATTTTCGTTGGTTCTCTGTAAGTTGATTAATTGAGTACTGTGTGTGTGTCACTCTCAGGTGGACAATGATTAATTTCAACTAACATGTAGAAATTCCATGAATGTAAAAGTGTTTGTGACATTTAAACGATTATTTTTAATGTCAGGCCTTCTAGCTCTTATAACTACGTATATTCATAATCATGTGACTATCTGCATCACCAACAAGGCCATAAGCAAGATTTTGTAAGTCTATTAAAATGCTGCACACATAAAGTAAATTCCATTAATTATTGAAATGAGACTACAAATGGTTTCGAGACATGGATTTTCTGTACTAGTAACTTTCATTACGTATGGGTCGAGATTGTATTGCCAAAATATACCATACATTTTTTATTGTTTTACGATACAGATTTACAGTTTTTTGCAAAGAACTTGTTGAATTAAATATCATACCATTCTTATTTTTCTTATCCAGTTTTGATGAATCCAAGCAAGCTGATTGGAATGAGGGAAACAATTAACAACGTAATCAGCCTTCTGTTTGAATAATAACTAGAGCTTTTGTTAAAGAACACGTGTCAAGCTAGAACGATGTAATATATAGAAATGTATTTATCTTCAAACAACATAGCGGATGATGTACGTGAAAGTAATTTTATTTTATGCGACTTTTAACTTCTTTGCGTAATTAACTTTTATGATAGCATTATATGATAAAGCACCGAAAAATTCTAAATTATTCATAGTGGATTATTAAACCATGTCTAACAGAGACAAATGTTGCCTTTTACAGTAATTTGAACTGATTTTCGGTTGTAATCTTGATTATTTAGATATGGCAATATCTTGTGTATATTGGTTTATTTCAAATATTGTATTTATCCAATATTTCTTGTGTATTGTGTTTATTTGATGTCTCGTGTACATTATGTTTATTACAAAATAAGAAATCCAATAATGTACAGCAGCTCATCATGACAACACAGCTGTATTTAAGTTGGATTTCACTGGGAATGTTACAGATGTCCGAAAAGACAGTAATAGGACGGAAAAGGAGAAGACTGTGAGAAACATGATAATTAGTATTACAAAAGGATGAGTTTTTCCAACCGAATAATAATATTTACATTTA
>NW_013665936.1:281878-297250 GCF_000517525.1 Limulus polyphemus
CTGTTATATTTTTCTTGGATTGTTTTGAATATGTTTTTGATTGTCTCTACTACTTTGTTTATGAATTCCTGTATTTTAGGAGGTGTAGCTATAGGTGTCTTCATTTGTTCTGTTGTTTCTTTAGTTTGTGTGTGATTCGCCTATTTTGTTACTATCTTGCATTTAAATTACGCGGTTTTATGGTGTCAATTATAGTAAATACTAGCAGGTCTTGTAAGTGCTATCGTTACTAACATCACTAGGTAAAGGGAACTGTCGGGTATTATTTCTCGATGTGGTAATCATAACTTAAGCTTGTGGGAAATTAATTTTAAATTATAGCATTAAAGCCTTCATTTTCAGTTTGAAGACTTACCTGCGTGTATAAGCGTTGTTTATAATGCCTTATAATAATTACTTCGTTCCCTTTAACTGTAATCATTAAGATTTATCTTGACTGCGTGAATAGACTGTCTAATCTCAAATTGAAAGAAATGCATTTTGAGTGTTGAAGGACACGCAGGGTCAAGTGGTTAGCGTGTTCAGCATGCGAATCAGAAGGTTCATTGTTTGCAGCCCACTACCGTGAAACGCGCATGATTTATGCAACATTTCGAAAACTATTTCTGACTATAATAATTAATAAAAGTGCATAGATAAGTTTATAATATTCAAAATTTACTGCTATGTAAAGACAAAGAAAGCTGACGAGATAACATATTTATAGTCATCATTTTAAAATAGTAGACTGGATAGTTGAATCTTCTATAACTAAAGAATTCTAACCTTTTAATTATGTAAGTTTTGAAGGGTGTGATGTAAAGGTCCCTTATTAATGTGTTGATTTATACATTCAATTTATTATTTGCTAACAGTGGCTTTTACTGACAGAAAAAAATACAATTAACGACAAAAGTTAGAATACAGAGAGATTCAGTCATTGCCTATGTTACTATGAATAACATAACATGTACAGCCTTATTTCAGATGGTGTAAAATTACGTATAACAGCAGTAAAGAAAATGTTCAGATGATTTCTCTACACAAAAGAGACAAGATACGTGTAAGATCTCACAGGGTTATTAAATAAGTACGACGAAACTCGAAAGGAACCTAATTAAATATGGCACGTTCCTTTATATATGTATCACAAACCCTCAAATTAAAATACATATTTTAATCTTAAAGTACCCTAAAGAATAGATTCGTTAGGCGTAAAACGAAATTTAATTACAAACAGGATCCCCCACTGTGAAACGAACCATGTTTAATCTTCGGACGTTTCGGAATTTACACATTACATCACCAGTGATACAACATATATATATATGTAATGTGCGTGGGTATAGATATATAACAACAAATAGTACAGATTTGAATATGGAGAAAAAATGTATACAAAATATACAGAGGGAAGAAATAAGTAAATTTTACAAAAGTTAAGAATACAATTTAATAAAATGGATATATTAAAACAAGGGGAGCTGAAAGGAACCGAGGTTATTATTTAGTCATGGATGTTCATTTGAGATGCATAGCATTCTTTGACTAGAAGCTCATAGTTTGAAGATCCTGATGTTGGAATTTTGAAGTTATCAGTAGGTAAAGGGTGTTTACTAATCTGTTAGTATGTACGAATGGGGGTAGCACATTAACATAAAAGTGGTTAAGGGTTCTGCTTGAAACTTCTATATATTCATAAGCACGTATTTTTATTAAGCGTTTTGTTTTGCCGACATAGGTGGCTTTAAATTCACCACAAGTGTATTGGTAGACGACCTATGAACGTAGAGAACTAGACAGAATGTCGTTAGCTTTAAAGAAGTTGGTTTTCAGCTTTTCTTCTAATATGTATATTTTGTATACATTTTTTCTCTATATTGAAACTTTTACTGTTTGTTGTTTTATATATATACTAGCGAAAGTACCCGGCTGCGCTTGGGTTATTAGGTTGATATGCTCTAGATGTCTATGTTAGTGTGTGTATTCTGAACCCATTTTAGCGTAAAATTATAACCTATATACTTTTGTTGCTAAGCAACATGACATAAATGCCATTGTTGGAATGCATTGTTACCAAAATGCACTGACTTTTCTATATATTAGAAGCAAAGGCGGATTGGGAGCAAATACCTAAATCGGCCAAGGCGGCACTGCGGCTTACCGGCCCACCGGGATTTTGCCCGGCGGCCCAATCCGCCCCTGATTAGAAGTTGTTATATAAGGAACCACTTCTTTTCTATGTGTTTTTTCGTTAGTTTGCCTCATTAAAAAGATGCGCATGCGCGCGGCTAAGATAATTAATACGTAGGTGCACACTCTCAGGGTCCACTTAGTGCGGGTGCAAAATTTCAGATTTCTCGGTTCTTTCTTCTAGGAGCTATGGTTGTCAAACTTCTATGTTGTTTTTCGCTAGCTTGCGCGTACGCATGTGGATAAGTAACAATACCCAGGTACACACCCTCAGGGTTTATTTAGTATGGGAGCAAAATTTCAGGTTTGTAGGTTCTTTCCTCTTGAAGCTGTGGTGGTCACATTTCTTTTCTAAGTGTGTGTGTGTTTGTGTTTTTTTTTACAAAAATGCACACGCTCTTGCGCGCATGCACGTAATAATACCCATGTGCACACTCTCAGGATACACTTAGTATGTGTGCAAAATTTCAAGTTTCCAGGACCTTTCCTCCTAGAGTAATGGCGGTCACACACACAGATCCACAGACATGTCCTTTTATTATTATTATAGACTAGTGAAAGTACCCGGCTTCGCTCGGGTTATTAGGTTGATATATTGTACATGACTATGTTATAGATAATTATAGGTGCTAGTATATGTCATGTTATCTAACATATATAAATGCTTGTCTGTGTTACGTCATGCTTGATTTTTAAACTTAAATCGTTTATGATTTAAGGTGTTTTCTGTTATATCACCAACGGTTCTTAATTAAAACAAAAAACATTTTTAATCGACAGACTCTAAATTAAGAGATTATCAATTATCTTTCCAGTTTTATAGTTTATACATTTCATTTTAGACTTTCAGTACATAGACTAACAACAATATTAGGTTATACTTTTGTTGCTAAGCAACAAGACATAAAAACCATTGTTGGAACGCATTGTTACTAAACGCACTGGCTTTTCTATATATTAGAAGTTGTATAAGGAACCACTTCTTTTCTATATGGCTTTTCGCTAGCTTGTCTCATTGAAAAGATGCGCATGCGAGCACGCACGTAGATAAGTAATAATACCCAGGTGCACATCCTCATCATCCATTTAGTATGGGTTCAAAATCTTAGGTTTTTTCCTCTTGGAACAATGACTGTCACAGTTCTTTTCTACGTGTTTTTTTTGCGATAAAAAAGATGCGCATGCGAGCATGCACATGAATAAGTAATAATACCCAGGGAAAGAGGAATAACGTATGAGAAATTGGATAGTAAGTTCTCATAGTGACACGCTCACACCAACAGCATGTTTGAAATTGGATAGTCCGTGGAAGGAAGAGGGATTTGGAAGAGTAAATAGTTCAGGAGTTGATGAATTCAATTATTTCATGGGAATTTAAGAAATTATTTGAAACTAAAGTAGGGTAGGCTTGGAAATATTATGTGTTGTGACTATTTTACAAATATAAAAGAAATTAGAATAACATGTGATAATGTACCAAATGGGACACTAAACTGATAAAGGAAGAAGAATGTGTGTGTTTTCTTATAGCAAAGCTACATTGAGCTATCTGCTGTGCCCGCCAAGGGGAATCGAACACCTGATTTTAGCATTGTAAATCCGAAGACTTACCGCTATCCCACCGGGAGGACGAAAGGAAAAAGAGAGAGAATATAAAATCTGTAAAAAAACTATGAAACTGAAAGGGAACGGTAGAAAAGCCTGCAGGTGGTTATTAAAAGGAGTAAAATCGGAAGATACTTCGATGCAAAAAACTCTTAAACAATGAAAAATGTTAATATATATCAGTATAAATACAGGATTAAGTATGTTGTATGAAAAATAATTTGGTTATAGAAAGTAAAACTCCATGAACACACTAACGTCAATGGCAAAATCCGTCTATTTCAAATTCGATGACGAGGAACCCACTTTGAGACTAATAATGGCTGGAGACGGCTTGAATGGGTAATGAAGAAAAACTTTCATATAAGTTTAACATAACAGCAAATGTACAATGTTTCAACAAGGTTTTGTCATCATCAGGTGATGACAAAACACTCACACACACTATTCTCTGTCATTTATAAAGATATTGGTTCTTTTGTGTTTTTAGACGTTGCTAAGCATTTTGTGTTTTGCTATGATGCGTCTTTAAACTTCCGAAAGCGCTTGGGATATCGTTTTTCCTCTTGCTTTGTGACTTATATATTTTTTTCTGATCCATCATATTTTTTAATATCGTGATTGTAACTACGTGCTATGAATCTCAACGCCTGACTTAGCGAAGAGTCATGGCCATTTAGATAGAGAAATATGTCGAAACATTATTATGAATTTTAAGCCAGAGGTCCAAAATAACATTTTAGATTTATGACTTGTTTGGCACGTGTTATAACGAAAAGATGTCGTAAGTTTAACGTGATGTTTCATTACATATTTTGGAACTAAAAGGGATCACACATATCGCCAGCGTAAGTGTTTAATACAATAACAATGAGATGTTAAATCAATACTATATTACAGTAGTATTTCAGGAAGAATCCAATCTTCTGTTGGTCCAACTTAGAAAGATACACGAAAAAGATATTATTTTAACACCTCTGTGGTTTGACTGACAAAGAAGATTGTTATAGGAAGAACACGCAAAACTATATTCAAGTTTTATATACAAGTGAATTTTGTTTGTGTTTTAGAAACTAACATACGATGAATTGCCCCTAGGATATTATTTAGGTTACTCATTTTGGAAGCTGTACATGCGAACTTTTGTATATAACTTTTTCGGCTACCTTCACCCAGAATTTCATTTTATATTGTATCATATTCTCTTTATCATTCGACTGTATTACCATAGCTACTTTATTTTCGAACTAATCCTAGGGAATAAAGACCGAGTTGTTGTGTTAAACCAAGCATCTGTGTTTAGTGTAGTATATCGTTCGCAGAATAAAAAACAAACTTCATAACCTAATCTTGGTACAATAAGAAGTTTCAGCAACCGATACGGTCAATATTTAGAATAAAGTAAAAGTTACAGTAGCAGCGAAAATTATGAATTACATATCGAGAAGCCCCCAGTGGCACAGCGGTATGTCTACGGACTTATAACGCTAGAAACCGGGTTTCGACACCTGTGGTGGGCAGAGCACAGATAGACCATTGTGTAGCTTTGTGCTTAACTTCAAACAAACATATCGAGAAAGAAAAGAAAGTTATAAAGCCTAGAAAAAAAACTTAGCAATAAGCTTGTAAGCATAAGGAATTTAATATTCAAAATATTTTTACATTTGGGCTAAAGTTTACCGTGAGTTTACATTTTCGTATATTGTATTGAAATTCTTTTTCTGTCTCTCTCTTTTTTTTTTGATATTCATTAGCAATGAATATCATACGGAAATTATTCAACGAAAATATGTTTTAAGTTTGCCACACACATTTATCTATATATAGAAATCTCTGCTTAATATCAAATAAATCAACAAAAAATCTTTGGACGGAAAACAAAGAAAGTATCTGAATGCGTTACAGTATTGTGAGTATTCTCAGCCCACAGGCTGTTTGTTATTCATTCAAAGTCATAGGATACCATGAAAGATACAAAATGTAAGCAGATTTCTTTAAACTGGAACAAAGTATCTGATTTAATAAATTATTACATGACCTATAAATACACAAAGATAAAACTTTCAAGAAGTTGTGCTGGGTTTTTATATAGAAAAGTTTAAGAAGGAGAGTGAAATCTTTACTTTCTTTTTATGGAAATAAAATTGATAAGTGTGTCGAATTACTTGTAGTTCACTTGTTAGATGAGCAGTGTTACCTTTTCAGACAACTTTCTATCGTTCATCTTTGTTATACCTGTGGAATAGGGGATTGATACTGATAAAACACGTTAGAAAACGAATGTAGCTCTTTCACACTTGCTCCTGGAGAAGTACTTATGTTTGTTACACCTGAGGAATAGGGGATTGATACTAATAAAACACGTTAGAAAACTAGTGTAGCTCTTTTACACTTGCTCCTAGAGCAGTACTTACACCTGAGGAATAGGGGATTGATACTAATGAGCTACACTAGTTTTCTAACGTGTTTTAGTATCAATCCCCTATTCCTCAGGTGTAACAAATATAAGTACTGCTCTAGGAGCAAGTGTAAAAGTGGTGCCCATGGTACGGAGCGTGTTTTTTTTTTTTCGTGGTAATGTGGCACGAGCCATGGAACCTCAGATCCACAGTCCGGTACGTTAAGTACTGGGTCACGTTCAGCCCCTATTACCAATTAATATGCTGTTTTGGAATTGAATTACCATAGAAAAGTAACTTTTTTTTACTAAGGGATTAAAAACGCTGAATGGCTGACATGAAGATTTGTAGCACCTAGTGACATAAATGTGTTGCTTATAAAACTACTTAAATAAATTGTGGAAATAAATGTAATTAGTAATGTTCAAATTAATAATATCTTTTTCTGTCACTTTTTGTTTTTGTAAAACGAAGAATGTAAATTAATATATATATATATATATATTACAGTTACTAAATCAAAGTACTCCGTTAACGTCACGATGTCCTACAAGTACATTAAAACTATATTAAATAAATAAACCAATTAATAATTTCTTTCTGTCCTTTAGCACATTCATCATATTGGTATTTTTTTGAACGGACTAATATGCAATCAAAATCAAAAACTTGCATTGGACTTTGGTGTATTGCAAGAAACATTCATAAACCGTTATTTATTTATATGTTAGATTGTAACCACAGATGGGAGTGGTACAATTCACGACTTCTAACATTATATAAAAGTTTAGTATAACTAGCGATATCTTTCTGCTGCTTTATGAGTAGCTGGGCAGGTAGTGTCTGGAATACCCTAGTACATCCTCCATTGTCCTTCAATCTGAAAATCTCTCGCTACGCTTTGTATTTGTGAAAGAGTTTTTATCTAGAGGGACACCAGTGCTTTAGATCAGACACGTAACTCTCACTGATTCGACGATGTTGGATACAATCCAGAAATAAGCGTTAAAGTAAGCACAATGATTATAAAACGAATTTTGTGCCACATTCGTGAAGGTAGGACCACGTTGTTTTTATTTTGTTATTCATCAACATTTAACTTTCGTGTACATATATATGTTTTCATTCAGGTTCATAAGTACTTCTCCAGGAGCAAGTATGAAACAGCTACATTAGTTTTCTAATGTGTTTTATCAGTATCAATCCCCTATTCCTCAGGTGTAACAAATATAAGTACTGCTCTAGGAGCAAGTGTAAAAGAGCTACACTAGTTTTCTAATGTGTTTTATCAGTATCAATCCCCTGTTCCTCAGGTGTAACAAACATAAGTACTTCTCCAGGAGCAAGTGTGAAAGAGCTACATTCGTTTTCTAATGTGTTTTATCGATAAGTTATTTGATGATGTGATAAAAAAGCAGAACCACAAAGAAAGGTAATAAATTTATCAAAATGTGTCTAAAGTTTTAAATATTTATAATTTCATTCTTTATCTGCCATTGTCCAAGCACTGAAATAATGTTTCAAAAAAGAAAAAAAAGCCACAAATTAAAAAGGTAGGGAAACTATATTTACACCCTTTCATTTCTGTCACTTTTTCGTTCCCCTGTAATAAAGCTATTTATTTGAAGTGCGAGAAGGAGAAAGTTCTATGCTGAAATTAGTTTGTTTTATTTTTAGAATTTTTTCTATTTGCACTTAAGCAGCTCTAGTTTTGAAGTGGTAGATGAGAGGGAAAACAACCGATCAATGACACCCACCGCCAATCTTTGGGCTATTCTCATCTGACCGAATAATGGGATATAATCGTCACTCTTATAGAGTACTCACGACCTCAAGGCATGGTACGCATTTTTGTGGTAATGGATCATTCTTAGGTCGGGCATACTAATCACTAGGCCATGCCCGGTCCACTATGAAAATACTGATTTAAACTTTGCATTAGTTATCCAGCGATTTTAATTCCTTCATAAAAAACAGTGAGGATTTTAGTTTTCATGGTGATTCAACTCCAAAATATAATTGTTAATGTTAGTAGTTTGGACTTTCTTTTAAAAACTTACTGTTTCTGTTTCCAGTAGCAAAGTCTTAAGAAACAGTTTGGTAGAAGAAGGGTACATATTGGAATAAACCAAGGCTTGTGCAAAATAGATATGCTCTGTAAATCTTTATAGAAACATACTCATATCGGCACGTTTTTGACCTTCAATTTTACCTACTCTCACACGTGTCTCATCTATCATACTATTAGTTTTCATACTTAATTGTTCTGTGTTTTACTAGTGGTCGAAACGTTGTACGTATTGTAACACATAAAAATGTTGAACTATCCACTGCAAGCTGTAAATAAAGTTAAATAATAATTAGTAGTAGGGCGGAGAGGACTAGAGAAACGATTAAAAAGGTTCCAAAATAATTGGAAAATTAAAATGGGTCATTAATAGTTTTGTACAAACATTAGAAATACATTGTTAATTAAAATCAAATAAAAATTATAAAAGCAATAATAATATAAATATATAATAAGCGCTCAGGCTATCTCTTTTTATTTTGTGATTCGCCTATTTTGTTACTATCATGCATTTAAATTACGCGGTTTTATGGTGTCAATTATAGTAAATACTAGCAGGTCTTGTAAGTGCTATCGTTACTAACATCACTAGGTAAAGGGAACTGTCGGGTATTATTTCTCGATGTGGTAATCATAACTTAAGCTTGTGGGAAATTAATTTTAAATTATAGCATTAAAGCCTTCATTTTCAGTTTGAAGACTTACCTGCGTGTATAAGCGTTGTTTATAATGCCTTATAATACTTACTTCGTTCCCTTTAACTGTAATCATTAAGATTTATCTTGACTGCGTGAATAGACTGATGCAAGAAGATTATTTTGAACTAGACAGATCTTCTCATCTCCTACTCCGAATGAATAACGCGGAGTCATACCTGTTTAAGCTTACTAAAGATATATAACTTTGTGGAAATAGTTTCTCTTACTCAACATATGTCATATTTTAGATCTCACGCTGAGCAGCTTGTTTCCGTCGTTCCTTCCTAGCCAGCACAGTGTGCACAGACGAATTCATCTTCACATTCTATCAAAACCTTGTTGATTGAATAACATGAAAATAATGTCTTAGAAACATGTTCGCAGTGTTCGGCTAACGGATCATTATAAGTCCTATATGTATTATTTGAAAACGTAGCTATATTTCCGCGACATGTAGCCCAGAAATAAATACTGATGAAATCTCATATCTATTTAAATACACACATTTATAATATGTATATGGGTTTAGTGTATCAACTATCAGTTTCGCTCAAATGAGACGTTGAGATTGAGTAGCTTGAGCGAAACTGATAGCTGATACACTAAACCCAACTTCTTCAACACGAATAGGGCATGTTCTATGTCTTCCCACTATGAAACGGTGAGATGTTGAGGTTGAGTAGCCGTTTCATAGTGGGAAGACATAGAACATGCCCTATTCGTATTGAAGAAGTTGGGTTTAGTGTATCAGCTATCAGTTTCGCTCAAGCTACTCAATCTCAACGTCTCACCGTTTCATAGTGGGAATATATAGAACATGCCCTATTAGTGTTGAGGAAGATTTTCGTTTTGCCTTTTTCTTAAGATGAGGTCCCGTCAACAACCTTTATGCTTTTGAGAGCAAAATTTTTTGGTCCATTCAAATTATTTATTTTCTGCTTTAAATTATACACACTATTGGCCGCGTATCTACTAGATAATATTCAATA
This sequence comes from Limulus polyphemus, assembly GCF_000517525.1. Lineage (NCBI taxonomy): Eukaryota > Metazoa > Arthropoda > Merostomata > Xiphosura > Limulidae > Limulus > Limulus polyphemus. The sequence goes on from NW_013665936.1 coordinate 291,810, forward strand.
TATCTTATTAAATTTCACTATTTTTGTATTTTGCCTAATTATTCCATATTTAGTGGCATAACAAAAATTGCCTCCGCCTATTTTCTAGTTGTCTATTTTTGTTTGATTCGAACTTAAGTAACAAGCAAAAAATAACGCATGTTTAATAAAGGTTACATTAACTGTAATACATACAAATATATAGCATATACAGCTATATTTAAAACGATCTAGAATATGCAAATCAGCAAGTCAAGTGATAATTACAACCGATATGAAGCCGCGATTGAACGTGTATCTGAACTACATTTTTACATTATTTGGATTAAACTACTGCGATGCCACCAAAAATTGACCGTTTTTGGGAAGGGTATACAACAGGCCTTTCTGGTGCAAAATGTTCACACATTCATGTCATAAAGATGTGTAAATCGGGTATTTTGAATTTTCAAGACAGGATGGCCTTTATACTTAATGGCATTGTAAAACAATTGATATGGATCAAGTTGAAAAAAACCATCCAGAAAAAGAGTTGCAACATGTAGTACCCCAGCCGTAGTAAGCAAAGTGTGGCGTCACAGATGCCTTCTATGTGTTCCAGACAAAAGTATGCAACATAATCATGAAAGATCTCTGTTTGGAAAAGGGATTTAAATCACGTACACATAAGTCACTTTTCGACATATCTGCTCAACCGGTGCATACCTCAAGCAGCTGGAGAATGAAACAGATCATGATGGGCAAACGCAACGTCTATGGATTTCTGTATGATCTTACAGCTTAAATGGGCACTGAAAGATTGTTGCCCTAAACTAAATAGACTATGAAAAGCATCAGGGAAGAGAGGTTGCGCTTTAGACATGACAGTCTTACGACGGGGCTTTTTGCAATGTAAACTACGCTGCAAGGCTATTATCAAAATGCACCGTCATTACAAAGAACGTAACTGGACATGGCGATAAGGACTGTAATGACGTCATGAAGCTCCAAAATAGTTTTAATATAACAGTGTTGGAAGCCACAATAATAAAAATGACAAATCAAACACGTTAAAAGAAATTACTAAAATTTCTTTTAATGTAGTCAGCTTTGGTATCGTGCATTACGCGTCACACGAGGTCAGGTTACCCATAGGCTTAGGCACAGCTATTTCTAATTTACAGATGGAGGGCAACAAGTCAACAGCACCATATGCGGCTACTCTTAAGTGAATAGCAAGATTGACTGTCACTCTTATAACGCCTCCACAACGTTACGTATTTATTGGTATATCATCAATCAAACCTTGGACCTTCCCTTCCACGCTAACGTCTGTGCCACGTTCTGCCAAAAGTAGTTATAAATAAAACGGAAATATTACAACAAAATTTACTAGATAAAAGCAAACAATATGCGACAAGATTAACATATAAACACTCATTGCAGTCAGCAAAGATGACCACAGTATCAAGAAACATACAAAGTAAATATAAAATAAAAACAAATCACCTGTTGACATTTCAGGTATAGAGGATGTTAGCTGCTTGATTATAGTGACCGTCTTGATATTTACCATGTATCTCTATACACAGAACTGCGACTATCACAGTTTGTTTGCACGTGGTCTGTTATACCCACACACGGAAACGAAGAGAATGTCCTTCAAGTGACTAAATTTGACATGTTCCCAAGAAGATGAAGGAAAATTCCTTATTGGTATTTTTTGTACCTCGCGATGTTTTGCTTAAATTGTGGTTAAGAAGTTAGAGAAAAATATTGTTCAGTTACTTTATCAGGAAACTGAATCTTCTATCATTCACTTTGCGTTTATGGAACTTTATATTTGACAGAATACAAGAAATTATAAAGATGAAAAAATTCATATTTATCATTATCATCTTTAAAGATAAAATCAAAACCTTCATTGAAGGAAAAACAAAATGTGGATATATTTTGCTACGCCTCTTTTTAAATTCATAACATGATTTAATATTAAATAAAATTGAGAGTTCGGTAATAAAGATAATTGAGGAATATGAAGAGATGACATTTCGTTATAGTATACAAGAATACATTGGTTATACAATAAGCATAAAACCGTCAATAATATAAAAGCCTAGTTATTTTACTTGTATTAAACTGCAAAATTCACATTCACCTATAATCACATTGGTGCAAACTTCTCGAGAAAGTAACGGAAATTGTAGACCAAAAAGTGTAAATAAAATGGAAATATAGATAACTGTACAATAAAAGAGGACAAAAATATTTACGCTACAAGGTATCGCTTGTGCATTAATAAAGGAGTAAAGTATACTCCTTTAAAGACAAGCATATTGTGATTAGGTGGTTACTTCCGTTTACTCGTTTCTTTATGAAGAAACAAGATTGAAAAGAGCAGTACAATTTTCCAAGACAGTTTGTGAAGTGTTTGCTATTTTCTTCTTCCCATCTAAGAGTTATACAGAGAAGAGAAGTACGTTTCCAACTACTGCAGTAGAGAAATAAACCTATAAATATGTTATTAAAAGAAAAGACTTACTTAAAGAACAACTCATATTTTTGTAGTTTTCGTCTTACGTTAGTGATACAAGAGGTCATGACATGTAATAACGTTTATGGAATAGAAAAAATACCTTTTTAAGCGTGAGTAGAAAGCTGAAATGCAGGATTATGATAATTTGATAACCTTAATGTTGACCAAGAGAACACGCCACTCCATGTTTTACCTATATTAAATAGCCTATAAGGCAGGAGATTAATTATTTTATACAAATGAAATGATTTCTCTTCACCATATAATTTTCATTTATGTTCATGGAAAGTGTATGAATTAGACTTTCTAAACATACAAGTGTAGTGATCAGTTAATGAAAAACTAAGTTGCGAAGAAATTCATAATCTCTACGATTAACCACCATCGTTGTAATAAGGCCGTAGCCTCGAGTGCTTCAAACATTGAGCAAAGTTGTCTGAATATATTCTGAAAGGGGGACTAAAGTGTGCACTACTTTTTATTGTAAAGAACGTTTTAATAAACACTTAAGAATATTTACGAAAGAAGGGTGCTTTCTTAAGAACATTTGATTTCGATTATTCAATGAAAAACATTTTACGCTCATGCGGTAGAGAATAGAATGTTTAGAAAATCACATTGCGTAAAACGAAAACGTGACTCATGAGTAAGAGCTCCATCGGAAAAATACTTCAAAGCCATCAGTATTTTAACAGAAGTCAGCAATCTCTATGCTAGAACTATATGCGGATTGCTTCTTATTGCACCTGTAGTATAAACCCATCACCATCTTTATATTTATTTTCTGTCTCGCTCTCTCTTACTGTCTATTAGTTTTGACTGTGGTATAAGATACTGTGAACTGCTGGAAACTTCATGTAATTTATGGTATAAGATACTGTGAACTGTTGGAACTTCATATAATTTATTGTATGAGATACTGTGAACTGTTAGAAACTTCATGTAATTTATGGTATGAGATACTGTGAACTGTTGGAACTTCATATAATTTATGGTATGAGATACTGTGAACTGTTAGAAACTTCATAGTAATTTATGGTATGAGATACTGTGAACTGTTGGAACTTCATATAATTTATGGTATGAGATACTGTGAACTGTTGGAAACTTCATGTAATCTATTGTATAAGATACTGTGAACTGTTGCTCCAAATATTGCAGGGTTATATTGATCAAATAGTTCACAAATATTCTTATGAAATTGGCTGTATAAAGTTAGTTGCTATTAGACAAGTTTTTACATTATTCTGATTATTTAAAGTTAGATAGGGCTAACTGGAGTTTTTCCAGTGAAAATAACATGGAAAAATGAAATTAAAAATCTAATATTTCCAAACCTTTTCATAGAGGGAAGTTAACTTTCTATTAACTTACAAAAACATTTAGTCCAATACATAAAAATAATTTTACCTGTCAACTACTGGCGATGTTTTTATCCTTTGAAATTCTGATTTGTTTTAATAATAGGAGTTACAGTAGCTTGAATTTGGGAACTATTTTGTTTGTGAAATATTTTACTGAATAAATGTCTGCTTTGACCACGCTTACACAATAACTCCCTGTTGTTGTTTGTTGTCTAAATAATATAATATAATAATGATTCAACTTGTAAGAAAACGATCTGCCGAAAAAATTATTAACGACTGTTTATTGTATTAGAACACTCTTCGTTTTAAAACTATGTTTTGCTTTATAGATCAGCATCGTAAATGAAACAGCAATTATACAAAATTAGATCTCTGTATGTGACTTACGCGCGTGAAATAAACAGAAAAACTACAGATGACAAACAAAAAATCGGTAATAGTGAAATGCACAATTGTGAATTAGATATATGTGGAAGTAACTGGAACTGGAATTTTCAACCCAAACAGTACCTACGCGCACGCGGGCTAAGTGGTTTAGTCAAGATAACCAAAAAGATCATAGACTAGATCATCACAGCCATCATTCAAAGCGCCTGTTGTCATGGTGACTAGATCATCACAGCTATCATTCAAAGCGCCTGTTGTCATGGTGCCTTGATCGTCATATCTGCTGCATGGAGTTAAAACACTATAAAATCATCACGAAAAGCAATGATTTCCACCCCTCATTGTTTGGTTTATATTATGTTAACGGATCGTTCTGTTGGACTTACTTCGTATCTATGAAACTACATATAGTAATATTTAAAATAATTTTGAATTTACTATATGTATGTTCACGAACTTTTTAAGGCTGTTAATAAACATTCCAAATCTGTTTTACATCAAAAATCAGCTTTTAAAATAATGTATTTTTATTCAAGGTTTGTCTGCGAATTTACAAAGCCTTTGTTGAGTCAGTTCAGAATGTAAATATTAGTTTCATCCTACTGTTTACGTATTTCATGTGTATAACTTTTAAAACCTTCTAAATGAACATCAAAATCATTTTGGTAAAACTATATTTTATCTCTTTATTTTCTCTATAATAAAACTAACTGCAGAGAAATAATCAATGTACAGTGAAAAGAAAAATTGAATACAATGAACTGTTTTTTTAAAATCTTATTTGAATGGATCATTTTGCCAAATTAATCGTTTATTTTTACTGTATCAACTGTTAACCCTTTCATATCTGTTTCTTTTTTTAATTATGGTTTTATTTCTAAATTTTGTACCTATTTCAGTAGTAATCCATATAAATAAAATAAGAGTTTTGTCTGTACATTGCTTAGAATAGTGTACTTTTTGCATATCTTCACGTTTCATACACCAGAGAAGCCGAAACAAGCCTTATCTCAATTTCTGTCTGTCTGTCGGTAACGCTCGCGGACGTGTTTTTGTTCGCTTTTCACGGGAAAACGAGTGCACCGTTTTTGATGAAACTTTTTTTCTTTGTTTTATAGATGTATAAGAAGGTTATAGGCTACTTGGATTTTTGGAATTCACCTTAGGGCTCCGCCCCACGGGTCTTCAAAGTT
>NW_013665936.1:298195-300125 GCF_000517525.1 Limulus polyphemus
TGTTAATTGTTAAATTAATGTATTATTTATATACACAACCCGTACGAAGGACGGGTACACAACTAGTTCTCCACTAAAACAGTAATAAATCACACTGGCAGAATATTAGCACGTATTGTAAACACCACGAGCGAAGTGCGTGACCCAAACGACCTTTTCCGTAACTGCGGCAGCCTTCACTTTTTTTCACTAAATCATGTAGCTTTCAAATATGCATGTTAGAAAATAAAAATAATATATCAGGCACCAGCACAGGACATTCTAAAGCAACGATCATTTAACTGGTTTTCTAACTGAAGTATAAATAGGTTAAAAAAATCCGTTAGCTGATCGGAAATGAACAAGAAAGATCATATATAACTATAAGCCATCTGAGACGAATTGTCCTGCTCTGCCCGCCAAAAAAAAAAAAAAAAAAAAAAAGAATAACCGTAATATGATTTTATTTGCCGGAAAATTGCCCTTCCTATTAGTTATAAACATGCTTATCAAATAAGGACACGTGATGGAGATAAATTTATTCACATTTTTGATAAGATGGAAGGAACTTAACTGATCTGCGTAGCAAATAAATTTGTATCTCAGCAAATTAAAAAGGTAGGAGGCTTACATTTTATATTCTGGCCTGTAAATATCTAAGGTTTATGTTTTTCTGATTCGCTTGGCATTTTGAAACCCATAAAAGGGAATAGAGAAAACCTGACATTATGTGACACAGAAAAATGAAGATTGAAAGTTTATTTGAATATTTCATTTTCGAAATTAAAATCTAAAACTCAGATAATACAATTATTTGAATTACAGATTATATTTCGTGCCAAAGGTATTAACATACATTGTTGTGTGTGTGTTTTCTTATAGCAAAGTCACACCGGGCTATCTGCTGTGTCCACCGAGTTGAATCGAATCCCTGATTTGAAGATTTACCGCTGTACCACCGGGGGACATACATTGAGTAAATTTTGAATGTGACTCTGTAAAATGTTATGACATGGGCACTTTGCTTTGACCGAGCCGTGATCATAGGATGTTAGATATTATCAATGAACTGCGCCTAACCTAGTAGTTAACGTACACAGATTCTAAATCCACCAGACAAGAGAAGCCCAAAAGCTGGCGGTGAGTGCTGTTGACTAGCTGTTTTACTTCTAGTCTATTAGCTAGGGATGGTTATGTGCAGACAACCCTTTGTGTTGCTTTGTGCAAATGTTTTGAAATAATCAAGATAGTATCAACTCTAACTGTAACAAAATATTAAAATTTCGGCATTTCACATAGTTTTGTTGCTGCCCTCCACAGGTGGCCTAGCAATAAGTCTGTAGGTTCCGAAACTCGCGGTGGGCAGATCATAGGTAGCTCATTGTGTATTTTTGAGTTTAACAATAAACAAAGAAATAAAAGTTATGCTGCTATGCGAGAATAATTACATAGTGAATAAAATCCATATTGTTTCATTGTGTTTTAATTATCATTCATTTATGTATTCGATTGGTTTTTGCAAGTTGTCTTTGCTTACTAACAAATAATTGCTCCAACGTTTCAAGGGTGACGCTATTGTACATATTATGCCGAATTATACACATCTTAAACCTAACCACGTTCATAATAAATTATTAGATATCACTATGGTATCATAAGAAAATGTTGGGGTTGTAGTAGCATACGATTTCATATAACAAAATCAGAAAAATCAAACTACCTAGAAAGAAATTATTGATACTTTATACGGATTAATGAGACTTGACACACAGATATCTTGCGATAACCCCCACAGACTATAGCAGATAAAAATGTTAGAAGGGGTTGTTAATAATAGCGTTTTGGTTCATACAATGTGTTACCTATCTGCTTGTTTGTTTGTTTCCGGTAGAAATTTATTCGGAGGATCTTCAGCGATACAAGTCCTTTCTTGAATAAACCAGTTTATTCT
>NW_013665936.1:301085-302119 GCF_000517525.1 Limulus polyphemus
TCACAGAGATTCACAATCTCGATAACTTCGCTCTTGACAAGTGCAAAACACACGGCTCACTAGCTCGAAACTAACAGAATCATAAATTACACGGAACAAAACGTAACTACTGCTCTCTCTTAATTTATATCTACCCTGCTGGCTTTGACTGCCAGGAACTAACAAAGAGGGCATCTCGAACACACTCGGAATTCCCCGATCATTTGAGAAACTCATCACGCACGTCACGTTCCGCTGTCGTAACAAATGGATGATATTGCATATATTTTGCCAAAATTTACCTGGAAAGTTTTTGCCATTGTGAAACTCACTGTCCTATGTATGGTAAGGTCACAATGTAGTATACTCTAGTATGTCTTTTTAACAAAGGAATCTCAAGTTGATATTGTGTTAAGTTTATATCTTTCTGAAGCAGCCCCTACTTTAAATACCATTCTCTCTTGAAATCCAATACACTCTGAAGGTTTTATTGAATAGGGTGTTTGGGGAATTGCATTCACCCATGAACGTTAGACTTTTCAAGTCATTTTTTAAACCATAACTTTATTTACAAATTTCGAGATATGACTGACAACTGTGACGAATTTATTATTATATATTTATTTTAATATCGATCTTTGTTTGAATTAAATTTATATTTACAAGTGTACATAACTTATACAGCTAAATATGTATTGTGAAACTCCTGCCTATTCTCTAAAGTTGTAGAAGATTCTCGAGTGTAAGAATCAACAATATATGTATGTACATAAACGCTTAATGTAGCTTTGTATTGTTACGTAATCTGAATTTTCTAGAAACTTTCCACATGCCAATAAATATAACCAACGCTATATAACCAACTATAACTGTGATTAACGCTTATTAATCGGGACCTTCAGATATATCGACCAGGAGCATTTACAAAGTTCGAATATTACAAATCATTCAACTTCAGTGGATTCACATAGGACATTAGTACTTTTAGAAAACATTACCGTACGTCACCGGTAGGAAAAATCGGCGTGTGATCAGTGAATTTCACAGAACTAGCT
>NW_013665936.1:303012-313226 GCF_000517525.1 Limulus polyphemus
CGGGTGGGTTTCAGTAGCGTTTGAGTGAAAACAAGGACCGAGTTAAAAAAAGTACTTGTTATCCTCCTATTTTATCGGGTAGGTTTCAGTAGCGTTTGAGTGAAAACAAGGACCGAGTTAAAAAAAGTACTTGTTATCCTCCTATTTTATCGGGTAGGTTTCAGTAGCGTTTGAGTGAAAACAAGGACCGAGTTAAAAAAAGTACTTGTTATCCTCCTATTTTATCGGGTAGGTTTCACTAGCGTTTGAGTGAAAACAAGGACCGAGTCTTAAAAACGTACTTGTTACCTTCTTATTTTATCGGGTAGGTTTCAGTAGCGTTTGAGTGAAAACAAAGAAGACCGAGTTAATTGGTCATCAAAGGGTATCCCAAGAGCTGGCGGTGAGTGCTGCTGGCCGGTTGCCTTGCCTGTGGTTTCGGTAGTTCAAAATTAAGGAGGGTGACAGAAAGCCTTGGAAACTTTGTCATATAAAAACGACTGAGTTATCTGTTTCCCGGTCAGTCAGCGATAAGTTTACGGGCTAACAATGCTAAAATCCAGGGTTCGATTTCTCACGGTGGACAGAGCGCAGTTAATCGATTGTGTAGAATTATCCTATGCCTGTAGGGAAATTTGAATGTTCTTTTTGAAACGTTATACAAACCATCAAAATGCAAAACGTATTTTCTGATTCCTACATAATCTCCTGGATCTTTCGGCCTAAACAACTATAGTGTTCTATCTTTTATTTTTATTTTTCACTGATTGTTTCTCTCAATGATTTTTCTGTTTTTTGTTCTCTTTTTCAGTTTCTTACTCAGAATCATATATATATGTATACCGCTTGCCAGTTGAACGTGAAAGTATTCTGAAAGCTCAGTTTGAAAGTATTCTGAAAGCTCGGTGTGAAAGTATTCTGAAAGCTCGGTGTGAAAGTATTCTGAAAGCTCGGTGTGAAAGTATTCTGAAAGCTCAGTGGAAAAGTATTCTGAAAGCTCGATGTGAAAGTATTCTGAAAGCTCAGTGGGAAAGTATTCTGAAAGCTCGGTGTGGAAGTATTCTGAAAGCTCAGTCACTGTTCCACAACAAACTTATTTATGAAATGTTATAATCTTGACACACTGTTTAAATGAATCTATTGTTTCAATCTGCATCGACACCCCCAGTGGCACAGCGGTGTGTCTGCGGACTTACAATGCTAGAAACCGGGTTTCGAGACCCGTGATAGGCAGAGCACAAACAGCCCTTTGTGCAGCTTTGTGCTTAACTACAGACAAACAAACAAAAAAACATCATTGTTAAAAGTGAAATGTTTATATAAAACATTTCTTGATGTTTGGAAAAAATTTATTTCGAAATTAATTATAAACATTTTTCGCGAATAAAAACAACAACATTTGAGTCCTCAATTGATTAGGATTGCCTGTCGACTGAAGCTGTTCCTTCCTCGAGATACGTCATTAGCAGGAAATTTAATAAATTGGTGAGCCTGTTTGGACGAGTTCTCCACAAACAACTGTTTGTGGAGAAACTAGTATGTGGGAAACTCACTCACCCCCTTGAAATAATAGCTGAATGACACCTTATACGTGAATAAAACCTTGGAAACGATTCTGTTTTATAGAAGAGTGACAACTTATGTGTGAGTAAAACCATGGAAACGATTCTGTTTTATAGAAGAGTGACACCTTATACGTGAATAAAACCTTGGAAACGATTCTATTTTATAGAAGAGTGACACCTTATACGTGAATAAAACCATGGAAACGATTCTGTTTTATAGAAGAGTGACACCTTATACGTGAATAAAACCTTGGAAGTGATTCTGTTTTATAGAAGAGTGACACCTTATACGTGAATAAAACCATGGAAACGATTCTGTTTTATAGAAGAGTGACACCTTATACGTGAATAAAACCTTGGAAACGATTCTGTTTTATAGAAGAGTGACACCTTATACGTGAATAAAACCATGAAAACCATGAACTATTTTGTTTCATTAAAATATTATCAATTCATGACGCGTGCGCTCAATGACTTTGCAATATCATATAAATCAGTCCCCCAGTTGGACAGTAATACGTTTACAGACTTATAACGCTAAAATACAGGGTTCGATTCCCCACGGTGGACACAGCAAGTAGTCCAATGTGGCTTTGCTCTAAAACAAACAAATAAACAACGGTAGATATCAAAGTATATCTGAAAGTTTCATAGATGCAAGGGACAGTGGTTTAAATGTTTTTCAGTTTGACCTAACTTCAATGTTAACTTGGTGTACTCATTCTCCATAGCAGTAACATCAGGCACAATGTCGCGTTCTATGTAGTTAAGTTTAGCATATAAAATAAGAATTTATTTCTGTATTTGAAATGCAATTTTGTTTTGATCTTGGGTTGTGTTAAAATTGTGGAAAACTCATTCACCCCCCTTGAAAATAAGTTGTTTGTGGAGAAACTCGTCTGTGGAAAACTCACTCACCCCCCTTGAAAATAAGTTGTTTGTGGAGAAACTAGTATGTGGGAAACTCACTCACCCCCTTGAAAATAAGGATGAGCGAGTTAATTACGAGCTGATATAGGTACAATTCGCTTAACGGGGAGCTAGCTAGCTTTGTCCTTCGTTATTCATCAGACACACACGGCGAGTTTTCCTCGATGAAGTAAGGTAATGTTTTCGTAAAAATACTAATGCCCGATGAGAATCCACTGAAGTTAAATGATTTGTAATGTTCGAACTTTGTAAATGCTCCTGATCAAATATCTGAAGTTTTCCAAATAATAAGCGCTAATCACAATTATAGTTATAGCTTCCGAAGTTTATAGCACACGGACCATAGCAAACTAAAAATAGATACTCTTTTTTGGCGCGTCGTGTTGGTTATACTTATACGCGCGTAGAGAATTTCTCGAAAATTCAGATTACGTAACAATACTAACACGCTACACTAGAGTTTACGTACACACGTATATTGTTGATTCTTACACTTGAGAATCTTCTACAACTTTAGAGAATAGACGGGTGTTTCGCAATACATATTTATCAGTATCAGTTATATACAGTTGTAAATATAAATTTAATTCAAGCAAACATCGATATTAAGATAAATATATAATAATAAATCCATCACAAGGGACATCCTTATAGTTAATGCCATTGGGAAACAAATAAATATGGATCAATTTGGAGACCAGAGATCATTCAGAAACAGACTTGCAACAAGTCGTACCCCAACGGTGGTAAGCAAAGTGCGGCGTCTTGTAATAGGTAAGAATCTACTATACAAAGGCCAGAGGCAAAAACACCCACGTGTTTGTTTTCGTTAAGCGCAAACTTATACAATAGGCTATCTGTTGTGAAAAAAACATGGGACTCTGTACTTCTATATCAGATCAAAAATAGGGTTATATAATCCTATAACAGGAAAATATATGAATACATAACCTTATAGTAGCGTAACAAAGGCCCAAATATTTCTGTGGTGAAAAAAACATGGGACTCTGTACTTCTATATCAGGTCAAAAAATAGGGTTATATACCTCTATAATAATGAAACTTAAGTATATGCATATTTCCATATATTTTTATAGCCTTGAAAATATAGTACAACACTTAGAACAAACATTCGTGGTAATAGCAAGGAATGTTCGTGTACATCATAAAAAATATGCTAATATGTTTCTATATCATTTATCACAAGGAATGGCGTTTTACTACCCTGGGAGAAAAAGCGTGAACTAAAACATTTATTCTCACACATTCAATCCTATGTTTGAAAACAACTTTGGTTTTTCTCACGACCAATATTTCAACGTTTACGCATTGTTGCTTCACTGTGTGACATCATAGTGCTCATCAAAGTTCGTTAAGATGTTATGTAAATATTGTTCTATCCTCGTAGGCTTAGCGTTTTACAAAAATGAACAATTTTATAGGATTTTTAAAAGAGGTTCTATTTTGTAAATAAGTGGGGAATAAAACCAAGGTAACAACCGTTGTTCGTAGAAGAATGACAACTTATGTGTGAGTAAAACCATGGAAACGATTCTGGGTTATAGATGAATGACAACTTATGTGTGAGTAAAACCATGGAAACGATTCTGTTTTATAGATGAATGACAACTTACGTGCGAGTAAAACCATGGAAACGATTCTGTTTTATAGATGAATGACAACTTACGTGCGAGTAAAACCATGGAAACGATTCTGGGTTATAGATGAATGACAACTTATGTGTGAGTAAAACCATGGAAACGATTCTGTTTTATAGATGAATGACAACTTATGTGTGAGTAAAACCATGGAAACGATTCTGTTTTAGTGAACCCTCGATAAGATATCAAGGAAGTTCCAGACTAGAAAGAAGACTTTACATTGCTTTTAAGTTTGTAAAACTTTTGTATATAAATCATTGTGTGTAATAACTGTTGTTGTAAATTGTATTGTTGTTTGTATATTAAAACATATTTGTGTTAAAAAAGAAAAGTGTGTGTATCAATCTTGTTGGCAAATATCATAAATTGGAGATATATCGACATATATTTAACGACTAAATTTAAATTATCAGTTAACTTAGTTTCAGATCTTTTGAAATTGTAATACGTAACACAACAAACAATATATTCCATAAACCACAAAGGTAATGGTAACACTGAAAATAATTCACTGCAATTGAAAATCTTAAACTACAAGTACTACAAAAAAAACGAAAAGAAAAATCAATTTATATTTAACACCACGACCTTGACGCTTTGCTGACTGCTGACTTTCATGAAATTTAAATAGCTTTTACTAATAATTTGTACATTTGAAATTTATTTGATTATAGTTTAGAGTTGGGCCGACAATTTCTTTCGGGAGTACTTAAAAAGCTATGTATTTTGATTATTAATAATTTTTCTACATAAATTCTACCCAATTTTGTGGGCAAATTATGACTTCGCATTAGCAGTAAATATATGGTTTAACTGAATAAAATTATTTGAATCGGTAAAAGAGATTTATTATCTAGGGGAAGACTAATGAAAGATTATTTACAGAATATATAATAATGTCACAGTAATGTAACAAGCCTATTATGGAAGTCTTCTTTCTTGTACAGGATACTTTTCTTACCAGCAAAACTTCTAACGCATTTAATTAGCTCAGCCATTAAGTTCAAAAGAATTTGAAATTTCACTCTCCCAAAGGAAGTCTAACGTTCAAGCTTAATTAATCGAAGAAAGATTTTCTAATGTTAAAAGAAATACTTCACAAACTCCACAACTTGCTTGGCATATGGCAACAGCGATAAACAATATAATGTATATTGGTCTAATTAAAACTGACGCTAAAAGTAATGAAGGGAAGTGGTAATGAATATCGTTCTCGTTGACTTTTATCTAAACTGTGCTTAAATGGGAAACAATAAAACACTCAATAATGCATGCTTCCTTTCCAAGTGTTACCAGCGAAATGCCACAGATTATAAAAGCTCTATTTATCTATTGAAATTAATTATTAATTTAGTCATCAGTATCGAATCTATTTATTAAGCTCTTCAAGAGAGATCTGTATAGAAATTTATTTTACCTCTTAGGTTAAAACTATGACGATTACAAGAATTATTTAAAATTTTAAAATGGTAGTGGCAATTAGACTATCCATATACAATGTATGTATGTTAACTTTCTCATTAATGTTGTGTACCCTTATAACTTATGATATTTTATGTCATATATAAACTAAAAAAAAGAGTTCTCAGACACGACATAAACAACATTGCTTTATTCATCTATGTTGTAGACCGTTTGGGACATCACTTTGCTACAATTGTGCTATGCTTGTACTTTGCTTTCCTTTCAACCTTACTAAGGTTGTAGTTATTTTTTATCAGAAACTGACACGTCATGAACCACTATCGTGGTTCATAATAGGAACCGCTCAGGACTTTCCCGAAAGTTCTAATAGAATCATCTTAAAAAGCAGATTTTTTTGAAACAACAGTCAAGACTTCTATCTTAATGACTAAGGCTACTAAAATATCGTTAATAGAAAAAAAGTTGATTTTCCGACTGTTAGACAAATTTAAAAATTCATCCATTTGTTCTTCATGTTATTATTATTCATGTTTTTCTTGTTTCACAAGCCTACAGAAAAAACGGCTATGAATATTTAATTTAAACCTGGGCAAACCTACTAAAAATCTCCTGCACAGATCATAGGACTATTTTTATGTTGATTGTTGAAAGAGAAGGAGAGATTTTGTCAATTTTTTTCATCACCACTAGCCAAGTTTTTCTTCCAAGCCATTCAAGCACCAAAGCATACAGCAAAAACGGCTAGGTATACTGCGCCAAAATCTATGCACAGCTACTAAACAAACTCCCGCGAAGGTTGTAGGGCTATTTTTAAGTTGATTCATGAAAGTCGAGATTTCTCCCCTTTTAAATGTGTAAGTTCTTCTTCGCTACCAATGTAAGATCGAAGCTATTCAAGTATCACAGAAACGTAGAAACCATTTATGCACTTTTACACTAGTCAGAAACGCTTGGTTTTATTTGAGCTGGTTTTATTATTGTTTATAGTTTTACAAGTCATTACAGAAAAAACAGCTACGAATAATTTACTGAAACCTGGACAATAGTAATGAATGCAGTATTTAGTATGTTATAGGGTAATTTTAAAATTAACTCAAGCGTCTTCGTTTTTTCGCTCTTAAGAATTTCCCTAAATCCTTCACTTTCTGCCATTGAAAATATCCGGTGTTTTACTGATGCCATTAATTGGAAGATAATTTGCGAAACTTATAGCACATTAATTGGAAACTGCCACATTGAGGATTCATCGAGTTCGCTGTTGTACTTTGTCTCTATGTGCTTCTGTGTGACTATTTCAGTGAGTTTTCTAACAGTAAACGATTACCATAGTAGATTTCTCTACTCTTGTTAGTGGTGCTTTATTCTACTGATTTTTGTACTTCGCTGAAATTGTAATTGTGTTTTAGTATTATTTTATTATTATTATTCATATTTTTGCTTCACAAGCAAAATCGGCTGAGTATTTTGCACCAACACCTAGACAGATGTATTATATGAAACGCTGCGAATTTCCATGACCTATTTAAAAAGTTGATTGTTTTCATTGAAAGTTGATTTATGTGGCTATAGATACATAATATATGCGATGTTGCTGAGAGCGGCTTTCTCTGTATTCAAAGCTTATTAAACGCATGTTTATAGAAAACCTAAGCCACAAAACACCTGGCTCAGTAAATAATGGTTGGGTGGAAAAAAACCAATGCAGCAGTAAACTGTTAAAAAACTTGTAACATTGAACTGAATGCATATGCATGTATGTAGCTTAATATTTATTCTCCATAAATGAACACAAAAACTTATGAAACAAGATAATTAAAAATTGTTAATTTAAAAAGGGGAATAGGGATAGTCAAAAAAGTACAGAAACAAGTTGAATCCATGTCTACAGTACTTATCAATTTTAGTATAGTCAAAATAGGGATTTGTAGCTAAAGAAAATAATGTAGACATTATTTTCAACCTAGTTTGTTTACCTTTTTTACAGTCCCTAGTTGTGGGCTTGAAAATATATTCTTTGCATTTTGATTCAACTTGTTTCTGTATTTTCTGACGACCCCTATTTCCCCCTTTTAAACTCACCATTTTTAATGACCTTGTATTAATATACATAACACATAGATTTAGGTTTTGATCCTTTCTGGTAGTACAGTATTTCTTCCTTCGCCTCTTTCTCTTGGTTTATTCGATCTTTCTTACACCTCCAGATCTTTTTTTCTGTTAAACTCCTGTCTTTTATACACATTTTTTAAAAATCTACACCAACATATATTTCCCTTTTATGGCCTTGCACCAGAATTTCGTAATTAGAATTGTACATTTCATAATAATAGAGGTTCTTGTAGCTTCCAAATCCGGCTGAACTTAGATAGGCGGTCTCTCCATTTAATCATTTTCTAATGATTTAGAACAATTTAATTCTTCAGGGACTTACTAAAAGTCGGCCGCTTGGTTATCTCGCTCAAACCCAACCGTGGTTCCTTACATATATCTTTATAATAATCTTGCTCAGTCGTATAGAAATTTCATTATTTCACCAAGAAATGTAGGATATACAGGAACTTCTGTATTCATTAACCACCATTTAATATTGGGTTTGTGAATTAAAAACATTTTACTCTGAAATAATTGAGCTTTTTTGGTTTGTTCAAGATCAGAATTTCAGAGTTTTTCGAATCAATTAATAGTAATATGTTGTTAAAGTTAGTAATGATGATATAAAGATCCAATTCAAGTAACAACTTGATGTTCGACGTCATTAAGTTGTCAGTAAATACATTCAGTGACGGGGATTCAAACCCGCAACCCGAACATTACGGGTAAAGCGCTTTAACCACCAGGCCACGTCAAGTCTTTTTGGGTCTAAGTACCAATGTAGTTCAATCATTATCATCCGTGGGGGGAGGGGAGGTTATAAAGTGATGGTCAATCCTACTATTCGTTGGTGGATGTTGTTGTTGTTGACTAGCTACCTATCATTGTTAAATTAGGGACTGCTAGCCGTGTTAGCCCTCGAGTAGCAAAACTCAAACAAACAAACATGCAAATAGACCCAAAATTATTTCTGTTTTATCTATTACGCTAAACCTTTCAATAATAGGACGGAAGATTCAGTAGCTTTAAACAATGGAAACAGAGAAAAGCTACATAAAAACGAACAAAACAAAGAAAATACTTTTAGTCACATTTATGAATACAGTGTGTAATGAATGTGGTTTCAACTATGCCTGCCTCTCACTTTTCGTCGCTAGTCTCTTTTGATACAGTGTATAATGGATGTGGTTTCAACTATGCCTGCCTCTCACTTTTCGTCGCGAGTCTCTTTTGATACAATGTATAATGGATGTGGTTTCAACTATGTCTGCCTCTCACGTTTCGTTGTCTAAGTCTGTTTAGCCATTGACGAGATTCTATCGTAATCGTATCTTATAAGCAACCTTTTGTCAGCGCCTTTATTGTTATTATTCTTCGCTGGTTTGTTTACTGTTAAGCATAAAGCTATACAATAGGCTATCTCTTCTCACTACGGCTATCGAAACCCGATATTTAGCGTTATAAGCTCTCAGAGCCACTGGGGGGAATATTGCACTTCTTAGAAAATATCAATGTAATACTATGTTTTTAATGAAATTTGATCTCACAATATTCATAAGCAGCAACACATTTCCGAGGTTCCCCAAACTCATTTTGTTGCCAATTAGATAGAACTTTCCATTTCTGATAAAAAAATCACTTGACTGAGTACAGTAAAGTTGAGACATTTAAACTGAAGGTGACTTGCTGAAACACATAATTGAGTAAGATTTTATACTTAAAAGCTTTTAATTATGAGAATCGGAAGCAGTAACGTAATGTCAAAACTAAGAGTTGCATTACGGTGTTTTTAACATTATCTGAATTGCTCGTACCTCGGGTGTAAAACTATAGAAAGCGATCTTCGTACTTGGAACACCTAACTTAACTATAAAAGACATGTTTCTTGATTTGATAGAGTTTCTTAAATACAGCCACTCTGTCACAAATGGTGTTTGGTTTTTCTCATAAAGTTAGCACTCTCTAAGTATGCTGATGGCATGTTATCATAGGTACTGTGTCACAAACGGTATTTTGTTTTTTCTTAAAAAGCTACTACTGTTGAAATATTCAGTTGTCATTTAATCACAACTAATGTGTCACAAACTAACGGTGTTTTTTTTTTCAAAAAGATAGCACACGTCTAATTTACTTCATTGGCTAGACAATCTATATATGGATAGATTGATAATTGTACCTATCTTTCCGCTGAAAACTAAAATCACATTTCATTAGTCGTTATTATGATTTAATGAATTAAGTGCCAGGAGCTTTCATCAAATTTCCAAATGGGACAAATAATACACTTACAACATATTATGTACTTCTACATTTTAGTATCAAGCTGCAAATCTTTATACTACTAGCCAACTAGGACACATTAATAAACATTAAACGAAATAATTACCGTAGCGTGATTTAGTTTGTTTGCTTGTTTTGAATTTTCGCGCAAAGCTACACGAGGGCTATCTGCGCTAGCCGTCCTAATTTAGCAGTGTAAGACTAGAGGGAAGGCAGCTAGTCATCACCACCCACCGCCACTAACGAATAGTCATATACTAACGCCCTCCCTCCCCCAGGACCG
>NW_013665936.1:314226-315928 GCF_000517525.1 Limulus polyphemus
CTAGCCGTCCTAATTTAGCAGTGTAAGACTAGAGGGAAGGCAGCTAGTCATCACCACCCACCGCCAACTCTTGGGGTACTCTTTTACCAACGAATAGTGGGATTGACCGTCACATATAACGCCCCACGGCAGAAAGGGCGAGCATGTTTGGTGTCAGATTGCGAGTCGAGCACCCTAACCACCTGGCCATCCCGGGCCCGTGATTTAGTGGAATATTTTGGCACGTTCAAGACACCTTTATGTATACTTGTGGTTTTTCAACACACGATGAAATTAAAGACAAAGTAATTTATTTATTTTTCTTATAAGTTACAATAAATAAAAAAGTTCAGAAAAGATGGTCCTAAATAAACCTAAAGAATATTTTGAGGTTTAACTATAGAGATTGTATTAAAAGGTTGTTCAAAGTAACTGAACTGTAAACATAAGAAAAAAAAAGAACAAAACTTTGTGATTACCATAAGATTACATCAAAGTACTTCATTAATTGCACCTTCAAGTGAACCAAGTCGATAGCACAAAACAGGTTTTCAGGAAAGAAAAGCTTTTAAGTCAGCCATTTAATTTCCAAAGATGGTGCCTACACAAAGAGCACGTAAAAATACATTAATTGGCAAATGGTTATGATTCCATGATTATATATGGTTACAAGCATGTGTTAAATAGCGGTAAATTGTGCATGGCAACGTAATAATTTTTTTGATAAAATTTAGATTGTCCGAATGATTAAAATTTCATTTCTATCTATCTATTTTCACGGTTAATTATTTTTGTCCCATCGACGTCAGTTTTTCATTGTATGTACAAAACATATTCAAGACATTTGATATCAGAGTATGTAGATTACCAAATAGCTATGAAGAATTGTTTAAGGAAGATATGCAAAAAATACGGGAATAATGAATGAAAGTCTAATTATAACATTATACCATCCGTACTTTTTCTGGCACTTTTTGTACGATGCGGTTTTAATCCTACCAAGAAAATTAAAACAGCTAGGTCATATTTGTTCTGTACTATAAAACGGGAAATTTGTTGCTATATTACAATGTACCAGGAACTTTTCTGCATTTCATTGTGTTTATCTCAGAGGTGGTATACATAAATATATCGCATTTTTCATTGACTTCTTTGTCAAGTGACTCCTGCAAATCGAAATTTTCCAGATGCCATGAATTCTATACTGAAAGATATCAGTGTATTAGGCTCATTCGTATGCTAGAATATCGTTTCTGTTCTCGCTTGCGTTTCCCTATCCTTGAAATAATCAAAATATGATTAAAGGCGTTCTATAATTCACGTAGTAAAGAGAATACGACAGATAAGCTGATCTTTCCAAGACTCAAGAAGCTTGTTGGTGAATTGCGAGCCCATCTTCCATCTCCAATGTCCTATTCTATAGTGCATACGAAGGGTTCAAAACATTTTTGTCTTTCTCTTCTCGCGTAACAGCGTTCGTTAGATTCATGATTGGATTAAAGAAAATATTGAAGTTCATCTACTACTATTAGCACATTTGATGTCAAGAGATACGTTATTTGATACATTTTTTCATCCAGATACATGAAATTAACGGTGACAGCTTTTATCTAAAGTAAGCATTCGTTTACACAGATAAATGATATGCTTTTTACATCTCATTGTGGTGAAAATGCGACAAAAATATAGTAAAAACACACACATACACATATTTATATATATT
>NW_013665936.1:316149-328092 GCF_000517525.1 Limulus polyphemus
TAGCTTTTATCTAAAGTAAGCATTCGTTTACACAGATAAATGATATGCTTTTTACATCTCATTGTGGTGAAAATGCGACAAAGATATAGTAAAAAACACACACACACACATATATATATATATATATATTGCCCATTATAACATACAGTAGCTAGTTTCTATAGAGGACAGCGAAGTAAATCTTTGACTAGACATCTGAATAAACTTTTCATTGTATATGGACGTCAACCTCTAAGAATTTAAGGGGGGGACGGGAGAACCCCGAGAAAACCCACTTTCTCTGAGCGCGACCGAATTAAAGCCCGCTTATTGCCCAGATGAATTGAAGACTGGAGTTGTAATAAAGTGGCAAAACCTTAAAAATACTAAAATACACGTATATGGTTAGACATTCGATAATTTAATCAGAATTAGTTTTGTCATGTATGAGGTTGTATGACAAAATGTATTTTCTGCGGGTGAGGGGAGTAGCTGCTATAGAAGGGAAGTGTGTAGTGAGAGAGTTACGGCTTATGGCTTTAGTATAGTAAGTTTTAGCAAATTTGAGTAGTCTAGACTTGATGTGGGGTAGTCCCGAATGGTTCTCAACGTAGCGCGAAGGCGTGTATTGTGGGAGATGGTATGCTAGTCTTGATACTTGGTTTTGGAGTTTGTGTAATTTAGAGAACAGGGTTTATTTGATATTGCAGGTCATCATAGAGCCGCATTCTATTAAAGGGTCTGATGAAAGTTTTGTAAATATGGAGTACTGTTTGTGTTTTACAACCGTGTATATGGTGACTTATTTTCGGAGGTGTGCTATTCTTGTTTGAAATTTTTTGTACATTTCTATTATGCATGAGTGCCGTGTGAGATAGTGGTTGAGTGTCATACCTAAGAATTTGATTGATGAAGACAATGTGATAATGGAGTTGTAGAGTATAAGATTTACGTCTTTACGTTTTTGTATTTGTTTGTTGAGGCTTCTGTGGAATATTATGGCTTGAGTCTTGTTTGGGTTAAGTTTGATTCTCAATTTTTTGCACCATGTTGATATTCTGTTGACAGTTTTCCTATGTCATCCGCGTATTAGGAAGTATGCGTGAGTGGTGTGACAGGTTGAGGGAGATCGATCACAAAGAGCGTGCATAAGAGAGGGCTGATGACTGAGCCTTGCGAAACTCCTGCATTGAATGTGAATGGTGGAGAGATAGTGTTTTTAATTTTAACTTTTACTGTTCTATTCTCGAGAAAGTGATGGGGATTTTATACTTCATCAGTTTATATTTTAGGCCATTGTGCCAAATGGTGTCGAAAGCTTTTAGGACGTCTAGAAAGGTGGCAACAGTGGCTTGATATTTATTTATATTTGATGGGCACACATACTATAGTGTTTAGGAAGTGAAACAAAACAAACGTTGATTTTTCATTGAGTGCGGGACTACAGAGAAGAATAAGCCACATTTTGGGGTAGCTTCAGACTTACAATCCCCATCCTTTAACGCCGTCCTAGTTTCTCGAGTATGCTGGAGAAGAGTATAGCATGAACATCGGTTTCATTTTTGTTGAGGGGTAGAAATGTTTCTGTGAGATAAAATGTGTGGTATGATGATTTAGCAGCTCGTAATTAGTGTCAAAACGTTCTTCCACCTTTGAAATACTGTGCAGCTTCTGAAGTATAAATTTTCCTCTGTAGGAGAAACTTGCAGGTGCACAAAGCTCAACGAAAAGCTTTCGTCACACTTTCTGTGTCAAATAGCAGGTTGTCTGTTTCTTACCCCCAATCTTTCAAGTGCATTAAGGCTTTGTTTAGAGCTTTAAAAAAAATCCATTTCTCACGTATAACGAATTTTTCACATAGTTTGTCTTTCTTTCGCCAATGTATTTGGAGAGTAGTTTTACACATTCATAAACTATGGTTCTTTGTGAATTATATGCAACTTGTAAGCAATCAATCTTTAGGTGGGCGTTCCTGGACGGCCAGTCTGCGAAATTTAACAATAGAAGCGGCAGATCTGCTCGTGTTTATGTGGATTTACATCCTTACATCAGTATATTGCTGATATTCCTTTACCAACGCTGTTCACTACATTGTTGACAGTCGTCTTTGAAAATAGTGTATCTTGGGCTATATATTACTTTGCTATTTCGCTATATGAACATTCTTCCCAGGAGAGGATTGCGACATAGTGCTTTATTTATAACACTATCCCTGGCGACATTTCAGCGTTGAATAATGGGGAATACATTAGGAACCAAATATAAGAGGTGATACACAGCTTCCCTGTGGCTACTGCATAGTAAACCGATTAACTCTCGGAAGATTAAATACTTGTTAATAGCCTATTTAATAGTAGAGGTCTAAACTGTAGAATTTGTTAGAGAGGAAAAATAATAGGAAACCCACCTTGATATTTTACTTTAAGTTCCGGTATTATTTGTGTGTTGTCTGCTATTACTTATGTGTCATAACCTGTTCCTCATTTTAGAAACGCGAAAATATCTACAGTTTAAAAAGAAATTCCTAAATAAAATTACTTGTACATATGCCCCCCCCCCCCACGTGGCACAGCGGCATCTCCTCGGATTTACAACGCTAAAAACTGGGTTTCCATACCCGTGGTGGACAGAGCTCAGATAGCCCATTGTGTAGCTTGGTGCTTAACTTCAAACAAAACTTGTACTTAGTACTTCAAGTTGAAAATGATATAGAGACATCTGGATCACCTGAATCGCAAGTATTTGAATTAATTATTGGCCTAACAAATACCACGACCGACACCTAATTGTATCGTAGTTAAGGCGCTCGACTTGCAATCTGCGGGTCGCAGGTTCGAATCCCTGTTCCATCAAACATACTCGCCGTTTCAGCCGTGGGGGCGTTATAATGTGACAGTCAATCCCATTATTCGTTGGTAAGAGAGTAACCCAAGAGTTGGTGATGACTAGTTGCCTTCCCACTAGTATTTCACTACTAAATTAGTGATGTATAGCGCAGATAGTTCTCGTGTGGCTCTGCGCGAAATTCAAAAACAAACAAACAAACAAACGGGATTAGGAAAAACCAAATGTTCTAACATAGAAAAACTATTCAATTGTCACCAAATCTTCACCATTCAATGAATTTTTAATTATGGCTTTTATTTGCTTTCTAAACATAAGATTTTCCTATTTGTCTGTGATGTGCCATTTCTGTATCCAATGGATACATCGTATATCTCAGAATTTACATAGAAATGTATTTTATAAAACTTGAAGAATATGAAATATATCACAGCCTTGCATGTCAGCAATCTGTTCAAGTCAGCTGTCTTCTTGTTTGTCAACGCATGCAATGCACCAACTAGCATCACGTTGCCCTGGCAACGTGAAGCTTCGTGCAGCTGATCTCCGATAAGCAACATGTGGGAAAACGCAGCTAAGGCATGCAACTATACAATTGAATCGTCCGTGAAATGGAGAGCTTTCTATTAATGTCAGCACGTCAATTTGTACCTGTTGGCCACACACCATACGTCACGTCACCATGGCAACCAATCCAACTCTGGTTTACATACAGTGTAAAACGTTTGAAGAATTAGCTAACTAATAACGGACTGTTAGTTTCTGGTTTATTTCAACAATTCCCAAGCAAAATTACTTACTTCACAAACCAAAATATTCAAATAGAAAAATGGTAAAAGTCTTGAGGAATTATATACATATATATATATATATATACACATATATAAGGTGTTCGGTGTGGAAATAACACAGATAACCACCGCTCACCTTCCGATCAATAAACTCGTTTACGTAGCTAAGACGGTCAGGTAGTCAAAACATTGTTGACTGAAAAGGCATTATGACCCTTTCCCTCGAGCTCCGGTTGATGTTTATTGTAGAACGTATACACCACATTGTGTAATTTCCAGAACGTATGGGTGATACTTTTCAACTACTACTCGATACTTTCAAGGAGAAGAAGAGTGTACAATAGTATATCTGATATTTTCATTGCCGAGGGCTTATTTCACTCAATACAGAGTTTATCATGACGGCTGGGATACAACGAACATTATTTGTATAAGCTCTTTATTACAAAAGCAATTGTATTGTTGCGAATGCCTTTTATAAGATGGCAAAGCATGATTATGATAAATTATATTTGTCATCAGACATTAGTGTTGGGCAAGCTCAGAAAAGATGTTCACACCGTACTATTACTTTGTTTGTATCTTGTATATTAAGGTAAATTTTGAAAAAATGAGAGAGTGTAAAAGAGTATGACTTTGTATTTTTTTGTGTTAATGGTGTGTAACATTCTGTGTTAAAGGGTTCATTTTGTACTAGCATCTGTGTTAAATGGTTTATTCTGGTACTGTAGATATATCATTTCTGTATTAAAGGTTTTTATTGTTCTTTGATTAAAAAGCTGTTTGAATTTGGATATATTTGCAGCATCTTTACCACTGATTATTCAAGATGATTTTTGCAGTTTTGTATTTCATTGTTTTGGGGTGATTTGTATTGACTTTATGTACTGTATCTCCGTTTGAGGTTTATGACGTTGTGACGTACGTGTACGGTTGTTTGGAAGCCAGAATTTACAGTTTATTGATCTTATAATTAAATTAATTCTTGGCTTGAGAAAAGCCTAAGGTAAGGAAGACGTATAGGAATGTACTATAGATGATTTCTTTCTACACTATTCATGTTTTGTTCTAACTTCATTCTTTGTTATGAAAACGTGTAATTTATTTACGTAACACATCTTCAAGAAAACCATTGAGTTGATGTTTTTACAAGTTATCTCTGTCATTCTCAAAGTTAAGTGCTACCTTTTGTCATTCATGGAGAACATTGCTACATACGACCTTGTGTAAAGCTAAGGAAACGTCCACCTCGGGTTGTAGAGATCAAAACTCCACCAACATGGAATGAGACTGACCAGTCACGTGATAGTACAGTCACGAGAGGTAAATGCAAGATTTCGTTTTAGATATAAACCTCTCATTTAGTTAGTTTTATTCCAAGTGTTGGCTGAATCTGACATGAGTCTACTAACCTAAGCTAACCCGTAAAAGTAGCAAGTACACATACCACTTTTTTGTCTTTTAAAGATTTAATAAAAATAGTTTTCAATGTAATGCATTTTACGTTCAATCCAGTTATCCCTAGTTTTACATTCTGCCAGTATACATACAGCACTGTTTCATATTACCTTATCTTGTCGAATCTCCTGTTTAGTGGAGGATATAGCTCTCAAGTTAATTCAGCTAATCTGAATACACTACAAAAACAAATAATTATACCACATGATTATGAACTAAAACTGTATTATTTTGAAACAAAAACCGACTATAATGAAGGAGAAATACGGTTATTTATGTTCACATTTCTGCATCTACTATATGTGAAACTTAAATGTAATAACAAAACCAAACAACTATGGTCGACGATATATAATTTTATAACGGAATCAATAAACTATAAAATAGAAAGTCATTGAACTATAGCATTGTAACAAATAATACTTTTGATTCGATATATATAATAATTTAATACACGACGTTTTAAAAATATATATTAATATCATGTCTGAAAAATTGTCACATCTTATGAAAGTTCTATAAGCTCATTTAGAATTGTATGTGTTAATAGCATGTTCACATACCTGTTCGTATTCAGTATATTTTAAGCACTTAAGGCAAACATCTGAAGATGACTTCCACTTCTGTACGCCGAAGGATAAATTCCCGTTTATTCTCTTCGTATTTGTACTTGTGAGTGTGTGTGTATACAAGATACTGTCTTTATAATAGGTAATTTCACCGTATATAACTCATACTTATTTAACTTAAATATCTAAGTCTGATTAGAATGTGTTTACATGGGATTGACGTTTCAATGAAGGAAATGTCATAAAAATCTAGACAGATTATTTTCAATGCCAATCTTAAATTAAATGTTTAATCATTTTTATCGCTTGTAATGTGTACTCTATACAATAAGTCCTTTGGAAATGTTTAAGGTCATTAAAATATATTTTTATAGAAATTTGCAAACTCAACAAAAACAAAAAATGAGTGGAATGCAAAAGGATGAAGTCTCTCCCCTCCCCCTTTGTCTTTCCCCTAATCCAAATTTAAAAAGAAGTTTCAAATTACTTCAGGTCGTTTATTTCCCCTTTGAAGCTAATCTCTTGTCAAACGATAAAACATTTGTAAACGTTTTCTTTCTCTTCTTCTATTACAGATTTCTTATTGATGGCGCTACTTTTGCACTTTTCGTCTATCCACATTTATCATGATCAATTCCAATCTCTTGAGTGTCATTATTTTTAAGTTTTATCCTGAAAATCCGCATTGCTCAGCAGTTATCGCATGAAAAGGCATACAAGAGATAGGAAGATAAAAATCTCGAGCTTTGCAGACTGCCATAGATAAAAATAAAATAACAGATATAAAAGGAAATATCTATACCGAACCTAATTGCTTTACTTTAACATCCTGTCGTTGTTCTGTTCAAATAGTTCTCATAATAAAACAAAAATGTCCACAGACGTAACTTTCTCATATTTCCATTTATTCTTATATTTCCAAGCGTTCCAATGACTTTTAGGATTGTGCAAAAAATGTTATTACAATTGGTGGTTTTCATGTAAAATCTCATTTTTCCATCTGCACAAACTTGTTTAGTTTGATTTGCCACCAAATGAAATGTCTTGTTGAATAATAATGACAGTTGACATCATATGAGGGGGAGGGGAGAGACAAAGAGATTAAATATCTTGTTGAATAATAATGACAGTTGACATCATATGAGGGGAAAATTTGGTGATCATATTTTACTGAAAAAAAGCTACATAATATTTTTTCTTCTTCTACACTTGAATAAATATCTGTTTTATGATAAATGATTTATTTTATTTTATTAATATAATTCTGAGAATAACAATTTTCACGAAGAACCCCATCCAATGCAACTTTATAAACAAGTTTACGACTCAAACTATGAACTTTACATGTGTAAACTTCTGTTAATAAATATAAATTGGTCTCATTGCTATTCATTTTAGCCAATCACACAAATTGGTGAAGGTACTACTTGTTTGCCCCCCCCCACCCCAGTGGCACAGCGGTATGTCTGCGGACTTACAACGTTAGAAACCGGATTTCGATACCCGTGATGGGCAGAGCACTATTGTGTAGCTTTGTGTTTAACTTCAAAACAAATACTTGTTTATATAATTCTTAGACGCAAATCTGCACAATAAGCTTTCTGCGCTATGTCATCCACAGAGATCGAATCTCGAATTTTAGCATTATAAGCCCTCAAGCTTATAGCTGGGCCACCGGAAGGTGGGGTGTACAGATACTAACAAAGCAACATTAAACTTGTTTTATTGTGGTGTCACATGAGATCATTGAAATTATTTATGTATTCATAAACATCAACAAGAAAAAAATTATCAAAGTTACCTACTTTACTCATAGCTTTGATGGTGAACTCCCAAATCACATTGCAGGAAAACGTTAGTATTCCTTTAATTCTTATATGTTTGAAGACCTATTCAATCAGAAGTTAGAAGAAATACCCTAATATGACATTACAGGAGGAACCAATGTTTCAAATCCTCTATCTGCAGCGTGCTTACCGCGTGTGTATAGAATCCCAATTTTTGGCCTTATAAGACCTCAAGCTTACGGCTAAGATTTTGAGGCGAAAGACGCAAATATACTATAATCCCTCTTTTTTTAATTCTATGGATGTATCAGGTTTTTGATCTTTAGATTCAATGAGATACTTAATTGATAATATTTACAACTACGGTTTGGTTGAACGGATAGAGAAAACAGAAGACAACAGCACTCATCACCAACTTTTGAGCTACTGTAAAACGTTACATTTATTCGTACCTACGACTCCAATTTCTTTTGCGACAACGGGATTCGGACGACGAAACCTCGGATCTACAGTTCGGCACGTTACCCACTAGATCATTCCTGCCGAATAAGTGCAAAATGTGAACCCTTCAGGCCTTTTTTTTTGTTGTTGTTCTGATATTTTTGTGTTTTTGATACGTGTAGACTAAGTTCAAACTAAGTGAGACATTTTGTTCACATATTACATCTTGGCGGTTATAACTTAACGTTTCTCGGTTTTTATATAAATTTCTATGCTATTAGTACGTTTTGCATATGATAAAACATGTATTTAATTTGCAATTTTCTAATTCATCACAAGCAGGTTTTTGTAATTCAACATATTTAAACGATATCTGGGCAGCTATTCCACGTTTTTGTTTTAAATTCATATTTATGACAATTTATTTATGAATTTCCCCATTCTTATGTAGACAAGTAAAAGTGACTGAAGCAAACCATCTTGGCTTTAGTTCAGGTAGGTGAATAAAATTATACGATACAGAATTTAAGCAATATCAGATGTGTGTCACACCGTAAGTTTGTTTGGTTTGGTTTGTTTTGAATTTTGCGCAAAGCTACAGGAGGGCTCTCTGCACTAGTCGTCATTAATTTATCAGTGAAAGACTAGAGGGAAGGAAGCTAGTCATTACCACCCACCGCCAACTCTTGGGGTACTCTTTTACCAACAAATAGTGGGATTGCCCGCACATTATAACGGCTGAAAGGGCGAGCATGTTTGGTGGGACTGATTTTCAAACCCGCGACCCACAGATTCGAGCGTCCTAACCACCTGGCCATGCCAGGCCATCACACTGTAAGAGAGACCTATTTGGACATGAAGGACTGTATGTAGCTCGTGTACCTAATTTAAATGTAATCGATGTTTCAGTTATTCTTATAGCAAAGCTTCCAACAACAACAACAAAAAGAATATACACGCTTCAGTAAGCTTTCTTTCTTTTATTTAATAAAAAAAACTGCAGCAAACGTATTGTATAAAAACTGTCCCCGAACCTTTCTCTGCTCAAAAGGACCAATCAATATGTTTCATCTTCTAGTGTTTTTTTCAACAAAATTCCCTAAAGTAATAATACGCATTCAAAATTTGTAAGAATAACAAAAAGGCTTACAAAGAAGTCTATTTTGACAGAAAGAAGAAATCGATATTAAGATTAGTCAACTGCTTCTTCCTTTACAAAAATATCACTAACAGCCTCCTTCACATAGTTTTGATATTCAACTCTATAAGTCAAAGAATATCATAAACAAATACAACAAACCTTCGTTTGGTCAAACATATTGAAATACACTCATGAAAACTTTGAGAGAAAGAAAATAAACACGTTTTCAAAATTCTACGAACTTCAAAATTGATCTTTCTATTTTTGGCAGTACAAGTTTACACGAACTGTTCATATTCAGTGAATTTTTTTGCGTGGAAGAATAAACTATTCTAAAAAAGCTTCTGAACTCTGATGCTATCATTTCACAAAACACGGTATTGTGAAGGTTAATCATTATATCAACTAGCTATTGGGCCTGCAGCCTTTTCAGGAATTGTCTGACAGTTCTACAACAATGTACTCATACTTGACATTCAATAATGTTCACTATCCATGAGAAAAATGATTTTATTGAAATCTTAGTTTTAAAATGAGATATCATCACAGTATTACAT
The DNA here is from genome assembly GCF_000517525.1 of Limulus polyphemus. Taxonomy (NCBI): domain Eukaryota; kingdom Metazoa; phylum Arthropoda; class Merostomata; order Xiphosura; family Limulidae; genus Limulus; species Limulus polyphemus. The sequence goes on from NW_013665936.1 coordinate 325,717, forward strand.
CACAGAGTAGATTTTATTAAAATGTTTCTTTGTAGATGCAGTTGTCAATGAAAGTGCCTTACTTTTCTGTTGCAACGCTCATGAGATTTTCAGTAAAGAAAGAAATATATAATTTTTTTTAAGTTTGTTTTTGATTGTTTTATATTTGAAGCTTGCTCCTTTTTTGTAATCTTTATTGGTTAAATCTGAAACATGGCATTTTTGTGGAAATTGTAATTGTTTTATTTATTGCTCAGCTATAAAAATACTACCTAGTTATAAAAATATTACCCAGTTATGATTGGTGATGATCGGTGCGGTAGTTTCCGACATCCGAGTTTTGGACGTATGCATCGCAAGCTCGATTATAATAAGATGTGTCTAGATCTTACAGATGCACACTTTGAAAATTTTTTAAGTATTTAAAAGAAAGACAACAAAAGGAGAAATATATCATAAAAAATATCAAAGATTTCGTACAGCTACCCACAAAGTAAGGCGGAAACCATTTTGGTGTCGGGTCCCATCGGTGGCTGTATCGTGAATTTGGTAATAAAACATTTTTATTTTGTTGTTATGAATGGAAAAATAGTAATATATCAAAGCTAAGAAATTAGCTATAATTATAATTTTACTTTCTAGGATTTGATGATTGTATGTACTATCCGAGTTATGTATTAGAAGAACTAATAATAACGACACAGGTAGCTTAACTAATTAAAGATATTGTCAATTATGATCTTACAAAAGTTTGTCTTATTGGCTTATTACAGTGTCATTGTATCTATCAAGACAAAATACAATAAAACAAAGATGATAAATCAGTGGTATGTCGACGCACCTACCACGCTAGAAACCGGGTTTCGATACTCGTGGTGGGCAGAGCACAGACAGCCCAATGTGTAGCTTTGTGCTTAACCTCCGTGCCCCTGATGGCTAAAACCTGAGGTTATTATTTTATTTAAGAAACAAGAGTGAAGCGTTTTACGACTAATTAAAGACGTATTGAATTTGAAAGTTTCACAATATCGAGAGATATTTCACACTTCATAAGCTTTATCAACTGCCAAATGTATAATTTAAGTAGACTAATTCCAATATTTTCTGTTGAAATTGATATTGTGAACGTATCGACCTTTAGCATGTTCAAATGGTTCAGCTTTAAAAAAGTTTGATTCTGAAGTAGTACAATGTGTTTATTGTAGACAATTTATAGTTTTTATATATTAACCCGAAGTGAGATGTGAGTGGCATACTTGTTTTTCAATTTTGTGCAAAGCTACACGAGAGCTATCTGCGCTAGCCGTCCCTAATTCAGCAATGATAGACTAGAGAAAAGACAGTTTTTCAACAACACCCACCACCAACTCTTGGGCCATTTTTTTGCCAACGAATAGGGGGATTGACCGTCTCATTATAACACCCCCACGGCTGAAACGGCGAGCATGTTCGGTGACGTAGGTTCGAACTCTCGACCCTCAGATACGTGTCGAGCCCACTAACCACCAGGCCTAAGAGTGGCATACTAAAAAATCCGTTTACACAAAATTATAAACATCTAGCTCACACACCCAGTCGAAATGAAATCAAACTTTAGGGACTGGAGTTATCATGTAAAAAATAAAAAACAAAAGTTGTAGCAAGATTTTAACTTGTCATAAAGAAGTTAAAATATCACATTTTGCATGAATAATTGCGGTTCTAATTTAACTGGATTTTCATTTCAGGAAAAAAAAAAGTCACAAAATATATTTTACAAAGAATATTCCCGAACCTCTCTGTTTTGAAAGTGTATTAAATAGAAGAAATAAGTAGTAGATTAGGATTTTTTAGATGTAATCCTCCAAATAATAATAGTATTACATTAAAGCCTTTCTTTAAAAAAAATTTTTGTTTTAACAATAATATGAAGATTTGCTGTTCTGACATAAAAAGTAGATATTATGATCACCCAACAAGCTTTTTCTATACAAATATATTATTCATTGCCTCAAGGTTGCATATACAAATGTATAAATATTCGTGCCCATCGAAAAAATTAAAATATCATAAAAAAATATAATAAACCTTTTTTTTTATATCCACGAACTTTCAGTTTTGAATGAACAGAAGCACAGTTTTGTAGCAGGAAAGCCATTTCTTATGGGCCCGGCATGGCCAGGTGATTAGGACGCTCGACTGGCAATCCGTCCCACCAAACATGCTCGCCCTTTCAGCCGTGGGGGCGTTATAATGTGACGGTCAATCCCACTATTCGTTGGTAAAAGAGTAGCCCAAGAGTTGGCGGTGGGTGGTGATGACTAGCTGCCTTCCCTCTAGTAAATTAGGGACGGCTAGCGCAGATAGCCCTCGTGTAGCTTTGCGCGAGATTCAAAAACAAACAAACAAACAAACAAA
>NW_013665936.1:329046-344020 GCF_000517525.1 Limulus polyphemus
TTTGAATTCTTCATAACCTCTGAATAGTTGGTGACCCAAGGGGTCAGGGGTGGTCTAGTAAATACTAAATGGTTTCAGTGTTTTGAATAAAACAAACAAATATAGTGTTAGTACTGCAAAAGAAGAATTTTGGACGAAGTTTTAGAATAACCTTTTTTTTTTCAGAGATGTGCTTGCAGATTTTTAAAACTATGACAGTAAAAAAGGTTTATTTTTTAAGTTTCAGCTTCTTCCAAGGAACTGAATTCGAGAATCAGAAGTTGTTTTACGAAGCGTTATTTCCGATCTCACGCTCCTAAATATACAAAATAATTTTTTTAAAAATGTTCATTTTGTTTTTAAGAAATAGATAGAAACCGTTGTAAACCATAGTGATACCCCAAACACATCTTTAGAGATATAAGGGGACATAAATTGCAGTTTTTCTTGGAAAAGAAAAAAATGTTATTTTAAGCGCCGGTTTTTATATATCGTTTTTTCCCCTTGATGTTATATAAAACTGTTGAAGGTCCTTTTGTATTTTACTAGATAGCTTTAATGCCTTGCATTAATTCGATAAAGATCTAGTCTATTTTTAATACTTCCAGTAAACGCTGCTTCTTAGGACTTTTACTTTAAAACAGCAGAAGTACACGTGTAAGTGACTGTTTGTTGATTACAGCGGATTACGATTTTGAACGTTATAAGCAAGCCCTCAGGCTTATCGTTGAGTCAATGGGACACATGTATAAGTGAACGAATGGGATATGTCGTGAAACCAAGGCTCCGATACATACTTAGTTACTTGTAGATACTCTAATTATTCCTTCGTTTAATCTTTATTCCACTAGTCTTGTGTTTCTCGTTTTCTTTCCTTTCTGGTTATTTTACTTTATGATTCCATGGTATATATATATATATATGTTTACATGGTTGATATTTTTACTATATATATATGTTTACATGGTTGATATTTTTACTATATATACATATGGTTATATGGTTGATATTTTTCCTATATATATATATATATGTTTATATGGTTGATATTTTTACTATATATATATGTTTACATGGTTGATATTTTTACTATATATATATATGGTTATATGGTTGATATTTTTACTATATATATATGTTTATATGGTTGATATATTTACTATATATATGTTTATATGGTTGATATTTTTACCATATATATGTTTATATGGTTAATATTTTTACTTAGATTACTTTTGCTTATTTTCGTCACTTCTATTTAATGCAACATAAACCATATTATATTTTTTTCTTCTTTATTGTGCAAATTAATTATTGTGAACAAAAAAAGAAAAACTGTGAAAACGTTTAAGAAAGTAGTATCTTACGCAGAATCGTAATATATGTATGGCGAAAAATTATTGCTATAAAAGATCGATCTAAGGTATGCCATAAATAACAGAAGGAATCTAGAAGTAAGTAAGTCACCAAATCCCTTTTGAACGTTCAACAGAAGAATAGCACAGCGTATCTGCTGAAGGGGAAAGAGAACATGAAACATTAATGAGCTGAGAACAGCACTAAAGTGAAGAAATAGGAAATAATATCAGAAGACGTAGAGACGAATAAGGAAGAAGAAACTAATGTAGACAATATATGAAAGATGGTCAGCGTATAGGGCATACATAACATTCCTAAATTATGGAGCTTCTAGTCGCTGGGAAGCATATAACAAAAAATGCAGCAAACCCCACCACATTTATAGCATGTTAGAAATACAAGATAACCTGTCCGTTAAGATGTCAAAAATAAATTAATTATAAATTCAATCTAATATCAAGAATGTCTAAAAATAACCTGATCTTCTGATATGAATTCACAACATAAAACACATGGCATAAAAACATAGTAGCGTCCTTCTATGTACAATGTTTAGTATTCGAACTAATACAAACCGCTGATGTTTTACTCAGTTAAACCTAGCCTCTCACTAACTGATGAGCTCTTGAAAGTTGTTGTTGTTGGTTTTGGATATTCGTGCAAAACTATCCAATGGTTATCTGCGCTAGCCGTCTCAATTTTTGAACTATTAGACTAGATTGTTTGTTTGTTTGTGATTAAGCATAAAGCTATACAATAGGCTATTTGTGCTCTGCCCACCACGGGTATTGTTGTAAGTCCGCAGACATACTGCTGTGCCACTGGAGGGGGGGGGGCGATCAGACTAGAGAAAAGGCAGCAAGTCAATACCGCAAGCTCTTCTCTGATCTGACTGTGAAGTTTGACCTTCAGTTTTATAACGCACCCACAGCCCCAATGTCTGGAGCGTGATATTTTGTCAACGGAACACAAACCACGGATCACCAGATTCACAGTCTAGCACACTAATCACTGGGTAACGCCCGGCCCCTCTTCTTTAACGAGCTTGTGGGAAGTTCTTATTACTTGGTGAAAAAACCTAATAAACCTGCGTCATTTATTTACATATGTCAAAATATTTTCTTTTATTCCAATAAACGTGAACCAAACATCAAATCATAAAAATCATTTGTATATTACAGGCTAAAAAAGTAGTATTCTTATTAGTTTATGTTATAATGATTTTACAAAGATATTTTAGGAAATATATATATCTATATATTTCATTTTGTTCTCTCAATTATATTAAACTAGTAAATGATTTTGTCCTCCAGTTTGACTTACTGAATTTTAAAGTTCACATTTGGTGACCTGTTGTTTTTTGAACAGGAGATCCTTTTCAGAACTTCAAAAACTGATAAAATGTTGGAGATTTGAGTAAACTAAAAATGGTTAGAATTTGTTTTGTATACTTATGGTATACTTAATTTTAACGGGTTCTAAGGTAGTGTGTCTGGTTTCTTCAGACTCTTCTAAGTACCGTTTTTGATGTTCCGAGACAAAATATTTTTTAAATATATTGATATAAACTGCCCACCATATTAAAAATCGGTTTTACTTTAATTTAACGGATATTGATATTAACTGCCCAAGAAAGTGAGAAATCCACTTTTGTTAATTTTAACATACATTATTATTTACTGCCTGCAGCAGTGGGAAAACTGTTAATTTTAGTTGATTTTAACAGAAATCGCTATAAGATGCCTGTCACACTGAGAAAATGATTTTAGAAGATATTGCTATAAATTGACTGTGATATTAAGAAATCGATTTTAGTTGTTTGTAACATAACCTGTTATGAACTGCCTACGAAAGTGGGTAAACGATTTTAGTTGTTTGTAACAGAACTTGTTATGAACTGCCTATGAAAGTGAGTAAACGATTTAAGTTGTTTGTAACAGAACTTGTTATGAACTGCCTACGAAAGTGAGTAAACGATTTGAGTTGATTTTAACAGACATTGCTATATGGTGCCTCCGATATTTATAAAATTATTTCAACTACTAAAATAGCTCAGATAAAACGTTGAAGCATTGGGTTAGTTTTAGTATATGGTAAATGTTGTATAATATTACAAAACAATACACGTTGCGACATTTAATGCGAATAAAAATGGCGATGAGGTTAAACTCTCTGATATCATGATAAATTAATTCGGGTTCAAACAGGAGACAGAGCATAATTACAAAATAGGCAATATAATGAATTGGAATAGTCCAGTTTTGAAAGGTCAAGACAACTTAAGAGTTCATTTACATCAACCTACACTTAATAGAAATCACAACTTTGACATCAGCAACCTCCGACCAGCCTTTCTTACCAGACTACACAGAATGAATGATGATGCTCTTCCGGAGAGACGAATACACATGAAGAATAACTATCACAATGCCCCTTTAACCCCCGAAAAATGCGTTACACATATATCAGCTTTGAATTCAACCTGAAGTGGTCCTCAGTATAGAAGCCGAAACATCGTCACTCTTTGAAACAGGTAAGATCAGTCCATGAAACCTCAAACTCTACCGCGTATGCACTGTCTAAAATACCGTTGAAACGACATCTTTTACACTTTTCACATCATATGGATTTCTTTATGTGTGGCAAAAAATTAAAAAAGTTTATAAACTTGAATGTATTTTGCCATCAGTTAAGCATGGCGGAGGTTCTATGGAAGTATGGATAGTCTTATGTTCGAATAGTTTAAAGCTTATGATCTCACTGAAAGGTAAAGTGTTCATTAAACCAGGTTTTCCTTATGATGAACACTTTATTCCCAAATGGAACTGTCTCATTCAGGAAGACAGTAGTCAAATGTATATGTAATCGAATTACTATGATTAGTTCCTGAAACTAACTTGGCCACACCAGTAGTCAAATGTATATGTAATCGAACCTCTATGATTAGTTCCTGAAACTAACTTGGCCACACCAGTAGTCAAATGTATATGTAATCGAACTACTATGATTAGTTCCTGAAACTAACTTGGCCACAACAGTAGTCAAATGAATATGTAATCGAACCTTTATGATTAGTTCCTGAAACTAACTTGGCCACAACAGTAGTCAAGTGTATATGTAATCGAACTACTATGATTAGTTCCTGAAACTAACTTGACCACAACAGTAGTCAAATGAATATGTAATCGAACCTCTATGATTAGTTCCTAAAACTAACTTGGCCACAACAGTAGTCAAATGAATATGTAATCGAACCTCTATGATTAGTTCCTGAAACTAACTTGGCCACAACAGTAGTCAAGTGTATATGCAATCGAACCTCTATGATTAGTTCCTGAAACTAACTTGGCCACACCAGTAGTCAAATGTATATGTAATCGAACCTCTATGATTAGTTCCTGAAACTAACTTGGCCACAACAGTAGTCAAGTGTATATGCAATCGAACCTCTATGATTAGTTCCTGAAACTAATCTTCCAAGCAGTTTTCCATCACCAACATTTTGAAGAAGCTTTGATCAACGAATGATAACAAATGTCATCATCTGATGCACGACACTTTCTTTCATCACTTGCACCTCGTGTAAATATTTTGTTGTCAGCTTATGAAGAATCAACTTCATATAAAAAATAAAAAGTAAAAATTCACATGTGTTTCCAATACTTTGTTCAATCTCTGTATATGTATATATATATATATGTATATACATACAATAAATGTAAATCTCCTCATGCTTTTCGATACCTGTTCATGTAACCACTGTCATTTCCTCTTTCTAGTCCCACAGTGACACAGCGGTATTCTGCTGACTTCCAACGCTAGAAACCGGGTTTCGATACCTGTTCATGTAACCACTGTCATTTCCTCTTTCTAGTCCCATAGTGACACAACGGTATGTCTGCTGACTTCCAACGCTAGAAACCGGGTTTCGATACCTGTTCATGTAACCACTGTCATTTCCTCTTTCTAGCCCTACAGTGGCACAGCGGTATTCTGCTGACTTCCAACGCTAGAAACCGGGTTTCGATACCTGTTCATGTAACCACTGTCATTTCCTCTTTCTAGCCTCACAGTGACACAACGGTATGTCTGCTGACTTCCAACGCTAGAAACCGGGTTTCGATACCCGTTGTGTGTGTAGCTTTGTGCTTAACTTCAAAACAAACAAACAAACAATCCTGTTTCTAGGCTGCACCAAAGTTTTCCGGAATTAATTCAGGTGAGGTAAATGTATTGCCTAATTTTCTCGGAGTTAGGTGAACACCCAGCTCTGCCATAGCAACATTTATAAATATTAGCAGAAAGCTATTTCATAAAGAATATAGCCTAACAATTGTATTTCAACCCTTTTAGTTTCCTATCAAACCAACATAAACGCAATGTTCAAGGAGAATATTGGAAACAAGTGCTGCTGTTGTGTCCCCCGGTGGGACAGCAGTAAGTCTACGGGGTTCGATTTCCTTGCGGTGGACACAGCAGATAGCCCAATGTCGCTTTGCCCTAAAACAATGAAACTAAACCGACGTTGAATGCATTGCAGTCTTTTTAAAATGATAACTATTAGGTTGAAACTGCTCACGTGATTTATTCTTCCAACCAATAAGAGGAAATGCGACGTTTGATAACTCTAAGGTGAAGACCACACAAGTTTTGTTTTAGAGAAAATGCGTAAGAGGAAACAAGAAATTTGACAAGCTGGCCCTCTATTTTTCGTTTATTCAAACTAGAAGACAGATCACATATATGTTCGCAAAAGTTTGACAACTGTTTGTGATTGCATAGCTGCTTAAAATAGGCGACAGTAGATTTTCATTGTCAATTGATTCACAATACTGAGCGACAGTTTCATGAAGACAATAAATGATGAAACTCAAAAATGAATAATACACAATTCTCGTTAAGAAATGTTTATTGTTTTGTTTATATTATGTAGACTGGAAACTGAAAATTACTAGTCAGAATCCGATTTCAAAATTTGGCTTTGTGTTGTTTATATTATGTAGTTTGACAATCTGAAAATTTATCTTAGTTGTACAAAGACAAATTACTACTTTCTGTGTTCTAAAATGCTTAGGTATGAATGTCTAGTTCGAAACTTCTATAGGTAGCATTTCTGTATAATATAACATTAAAAGTTTCGACGATCTAAATGTTATTTTATCTTCCTAAAGTCAGTAAATATTGAACAGTGACTCACGTGTCTAAATGATTCACTTCACATATTAAGTTTTACCTTTAAAATAACAAACAAAAATCAGAAAAATTAACCACCCCATTGGCTCAAAGTTGAATCTGAAGGCTAACGACTCAGGTGTCAACACCCGTGGTTGGCATAATACAGATAGCCAATTGTACAGCTTTGTGTTTAACAACAAAAGAAGCAGTGTTTTAATTAACAATGTATTTTCTAGTGTCTGATGAAAATTTATTCGTATGACATATAAATCACCTGACTTAATATATATTAAAACTAGTTTTCAAGTAACTAACATAAACTAATGTTAAGAAAATTTCAATTTAATTTTTTTTTTCACGCCATTAATTGCTACTACTCAAACACGAGTTAAACAATACTACGGTGTCATAGAATAGCAAGAATTTCTTTTAGTCGTGATATAAATGAATGTTTTTCCCTTGCTTTTGTTAATCAGTTCCCCCTTTTAGAGTAAAGCCACATTTGGCTACCTGCTGTGTCCTCAGTGGGGAATTGATCCTCGGATCTTAGCGTTGTAGATTTACCGCTGTCCCACTGGGGGACTCCCAGTACAGAGAAGAAACGCCATAATAATAAAACTTTTTTTAACTTATCCATTTAAAGTTATATTTTAGAAGTATTGATAAGTCGTCGTAATCTCTAGAAATATGACAGTACAATACAGGTATCGTAATGTTGAGCTGGCTTTATTTTTCTAAATGTAACCACATGTATTTACTTAATAAGGTGAAACACACTTTCTTCCCAGTTGTCAGCAGATGGCATTAAGTACCATTTGTAAAATAACCAGATTCTGACTTAGAAGTGTTTCGTTCCGTATTATAAAATGTTATTATATGACATCGTTATCTGTGTGTAAATTAAAATTGAAAGTGTCTTGGCATGGAATAAACAGAAGAGACTGGAAACAAAGAAGCCTAAACAGAGGAAATTGAACATCAGAAAATACTTAATAATAACATGTTTTCTTATATTCATTCATTGTTTTTTTTTAAAATCAAACACAGGTGTAAATAACTTGTTCTTTTGTATAAAAGTAAACCCAATATATATATAGAAAATACATTAAATGAGATCAATGTTGTCAATCAATGAAAGTTAAATACATTTAGGAAAAATATCGACAAATCACGTTTTATTCTTACTGAGTTTTATACATATATGTCTAAGTAAGAAGAGGAAAAACGACAGCTTTTTTTTGAGATTATTACCTAGAATCTAAACAAGTTAAGTCAGCTCCTGAAAAAAAAATACTTTCTATATTTATTTTCGATTAAGAAGCGACCTTTACAGATGTCATGCCTTCGTCAAATAAAATTATCTAGGTGATTACAGCTTGAGTGTACAAAAGTGTAATATTTTCCCGCAAAATATTCTTAAAACAACATTTCCAGTTAACTGGTTACATATGTTACAAGTTTCGCTAGAAAGATTCTCGAAATACTGCGAGAATTTGAGTGGAAGATATGTTCTTAACAATAGTAATAATCAAACTTAAGAAAGTAACTCTTTCAATATTTCTTAAAAATATATTTATAATATCAAATTTTCTGAATTCGTGATTTCAATCTCGTATCTTCTTCCGTTAATTACCGTTTTTTTCCCCCAAAACAGTACTCTTGTCATCTTAAAATAAACAGATAGGCAGAGTGTGTTAAAACAGTTCGAAATAACAAGATTGTTCAAAGAAAGTTTACTGCTAGAAAGTGGAATTAAACTTGACAAATGCTCATAGATATAAGTCTCCCCTATCACCCCTTCTCCCCTAAACACAAGATAACTTGGAAACTGGGTGTCGCTTTTATAATTATGCATTTAAACAGAAGGATATTATTAACGGCATTTTATAGAAGCGTGATAATTTTTTTTCATGATTTACCTTTTCAGAATTTTATGAATGAAAGTCATATTAATATAAACATAAAATCAATTTAACACTTTTCTATGTTATATACAACTTTACAGAGAATGGGTTTTAAACAATTACTGGCTATGAAAATACACTTATAACACTTTCACAATCCTAACAATATGTATATGTCTCTACAATTCAAGCATTAATTCCTTAATTTATATAATAGTAGAAGTTTAAATAGTTTTCCCGTAAGGTACTGCAATGTGGCAAAGCTTGCTATAAGGTTGAACTTTATTTAAAAATGTTTTCTAAGTACTATCAAAAGCAATACAAGTGAAAATAAGTGATCCTAATGTTCATCAAATGCTTTTTAATTTATCAATAATTGGACTTCAATATTTTCCTTTGTGGATTTTGAAGAGTACTTTATGATTGTTGATTAATTAAATTGACGCTCTAGATATGTTGAATTATTTATGGACGATCGTGTAGATTAGAAGAGTTGATCGAACTGAACAAACTTTTCGACAAAGTACAGTATATTAATTTTCTATTACACAGTTAGTGAAAAAACACAGTAAGTGGAACAAACTGTCAGGAGTCTTGATATTGGAGAAACTAGTTTCGACATATTCGTGTGTCCCTTCTGTCTCAAGTTGTCTTCTGGGAGAAATATTGGTCAATAACGCCTATTGACTCCAGAACTTCAAGTTTCCTTAAGGACAAAGAAGATTACGATGTTGTCTAGCTTAGAGTGGCTTAATTTGAACACCTTCTAAGGTCACTTTAAGCTAAACAACTTTCTGATATTTTGTATACTTAGGGAATTCGAAGTTTTGGGGGTCTCGTAGACGTTGTTGACCAATTTTCGTGCCAGAAGACATCGTGAGATTGAAGGGATACACAAATGTGTTGAAACTAGTTTCTCCAATATCAAGACTTCTGACAGTTTGGTCTATTTAATGTGTTTTTTCATTAACTGCCACATAAGATGTGGTATTCTTTCATTACTACTTCTATCACTCAGATACGTGTTTGGTGTGTAGACTAGAATCACAATGAAATAAAGAGTTAATAGTAACAAGCTTTCACCTTAAGAATGAAGATAACTAGTTTAATGGGTGATATTGTGTTAGTGGACAGATTTCACATTTAAAGATGATTTTACAATGTTTTTAAAGTGAGCATGCGTTTATTAAGTGATGTTGTTTTTTATCTAAGATCAATCGATTAAGTTTCATTTATTGAAAGAAGGTTGCATCTGCAAAGTTAAGTTTAGCCCTCTAAGTCTAACGGAAATGTTAAAATCGACAAAAAATATGAAACAATTCCTCTTTTTTCCTTATTTCAAATACCTTGAAATAAACGTTTCGGATATCCAAATATCTAAGACAAGAGGTTTATGCAAAAGCGCAAAAATAGTAGACTTTTAGAGTTCGTGAATGCTGTTAATAACAAGTTATTTCACTAGAACATCAAACACATGACAGTAAAATTAACGTTGTTGTGCACATATTATATTTATACATATGACTACTACAGTTAACAGCCTAATTCAATTTTTTTCCCGTTTTTATACAAGTTACTAGTCTTCATAAACAATGAAAGCATCTAATATGCAAGAGACAATTAGTTTCTGAGTTTTAAGTATACATCAAGTCTAGCTTTAAGCTTTCTTCAGCCAAGGTCGTAATATGACAACGATTCTAAATTTTACCCAAGGTAGAAAGAGAACTTGGGTATTTTCAAATGTGTCTAGGATGAGAAATTGTAAATTGGTATAATTTCACAAATAGTTTCAAAGAAGGTTGGTTTATTAAGATAATTATTCACAAATGAAACTATCGAAGAACAACAGCATCTAATCTACTTAGGTGCTTATTTTTTTACAGCGTTGTTCTGAAAAATCGTAATAAAAACAAGGACTATAACAGGATATTAATGTCTTATCTCTTGTTTACATGTAAAGCTCTTTAAGGATCTTTTTGAAAGCTTTTCTAAACTCCGGGTTGAAGATGGTGTAAATGACTGGATTCACACAGCTGTTTAAGTAGCCAAGCCATGTAGTTAAAAGAAACACTGTCACTCCGGGTCTGCAGTCGACACTGGTCAGCTTTATGCAAATAGCATCAATGATGTTGCACGTGAAAAATGGAACCCAACAGATCAGGAAGACACCTATAAAAACAATGTTTTGTAAAAATATCGGAAAGACTATTTCTAGCTATGAAGCAACGATTTTGTTTTTATTATTATTTAGAACTGTAGAAGACATATATTTATTTTCAAAACAATTAATACTAGAAGTTTAAAAATATTTTACTCTCAAAATAATTTGGAAGCGGGAAACATATAAATTTTTAGCATGATAAATAAATATCAAAAACTCTATACTTTTTGATATTATTAAGTAGTGCATAGTATTCCAGATTGCTAAATACATTAGTAACTGAAAAAAAATCTATTAACTCCTGTACAAATTTAAGCTGACATTTTGGAAGTAAAGTTACTTAGTATATACATGACATGCCCGATGAACTCTGTTGAACGAGGTTTTAACCGATTTCAGTAAATAAGATATAGCCGGCTAAAAGAACTAACTATGAACCATAAGAGCAAAGGAAATATATTATGCCAGAATTTCGTCCGGTTTTCTCTTTAACCCTTTTTTGCTTTAACTAATAAACTGTATTAGTAAAAGACTCTTATTAAGACCGATAAAGCTGAGAAAAAAGTGAAGGTAGGAAATAGAAATGCACTTATCAATGCATGTCTCTTTTTTAATTTTTGAACTGGTTGATGACGATGTGTCATAAAGTACGCGAATCTATATAAATATAATAGTAGTGTCTGTTGTATGTCCATGTAACTACTTCACAGAGTGTGGATGGATCTTTACCAAAATTGGTATAGAGGTTCATTTGGTTCATGCAGGGGTACACACAAATTCAGTTTTGTATTTTGCATTTTGCGGATTTTATGGGCGTTTTGGTGTTTTTTATCACTACTTTGTCCCCTGTTGATGGATCTTTACTGAATTTGGCATGAAGGTTTGTTGGGTCCATGCGGAGATACAAGAAATGTTCGGTTTCCCATTCTGTGTTTTTCAGTTTTTATTGGTGTTTGTGTGTTTTTTTTTACAATTAGATAAAAGGGAAGCAACTTTTCATGTCCTAAGATAACCTTTAATTAATCATGAATTTACATAACTTCTGTCCAGAGGACGGGTACTCCAGCTAGTAGAGAATAACTAATTAATGAATGCAAGGCGAGATTAACTCTAATTCAACTTCATACTTACAAGATACTTTAAGCCATTTCCAAAACATATATACATCGGGCAGGATATCACCATTGTTACATTATAACTGCATAAGTATTTTATGTTAAAAACGGAAAATTAGCTAGTAAATTATTTTTTCTATACTAACTGAAGCACAATATATGTGATTTCTATAAACGTTGCAAATATTTCGGTAGTTGTAGTTTAGTCTAGACCTAAAATTCACGCTTAGAAACATTTTCTAATATCACATTAATATACGAATTAGGGAGTGAAGATTCTTAATGGTAGTGCGGCTAAAATATAAAGTTGTTTAGATTTAAACTTATATACAGATAAATCACATATATCTCTATAATTTTCTGTTACCATTTTAAAATAGTATTGCGGAGTTCTTAATCGAAAATAATGCTTAAACACTGAGAAGAGATTTTTACAGATGATATTAGGATGACGGAAAACTGGGTATACATGCGAAAGTGGTACTGAAATAATATTATCTTTCACAACAAAAAGCTACATTAGGAGATAAGTTAAATTCTTTGTACCATTTCTTAATATTAATAACGCTATTATAGTGTCATTATAATACAATCTATAGAAGAAGAGCATTAACATATATATACACTATATCTATTCATGAAGACCAGAAAAAGTTTAACATTCGTTGTTTTTAAATGTATGTTTTTATATTAGCAATTTTTGTAGTGAAATAAATATTATCAATATAATGAAGCCAGAATTGATATGTAACTCAAGGGAGTTTGCAAGATAATATGAAATTGTACGATGCAAATATAAAATCAAACTTTGTTTAAAATTCGTATAGTTAGCTTATAATATATTTCAACACTTAACACTAAATATAAAATCTGTTCTCCAGGTAAGACTTATAACATATTTCAACACTTAACACTAAACGTAAAACCTGCTCCTCAGATAAGATTTAATATATTTCAACACTTAACACCAAACGTAAAATCTGTTCACCAGGAAAGACTTATAATATATTTCAACACTTAACACTGAACGTAAAATCTGTTTGCCAGGTAAGACTTATAATATATTTCAACACTTAACACTGAACGTAAAATCTGTTTGCCAGGTAAGACTTATAATATATTTGCTGAAATGTTGCAGATTGTCCAAAACTCTAATTTGAATTCACACTTCAGAAACACTTTTCAGTCATTGGTAATATTTATCGTCCTACCATTTATTGTCTTGGGAGTAAATGTTTCAGGACACTTTTTTATATTGTCTTTGTTAAATACTTTTATGTAATATTCTTTTTAACATGCACTCAGTAAAATGTTAAATATTTTTATGATATTTTTGTCAGGAACAAAAAACACAAATTGTGTCTGCGATTTTTTCCCAGGATCCAATTCAGTTTTATGAACAATAGATTATTACAATTTTTAAGGATTATGCATGTGCACTATCATTTTTGTTGTAGTCTGCTAATTGATTTAGAAACACATTTTGAAACTGTTTTTTTTTCAAAGACACTTTAGAATGATCTTGTGTTGTGTCAACTAGTTGGAAGAAAAAAACAGAATAAATTATTTGAAATATATCTTAGTATTATGTGATAGTAAGAACCTGACCATTACTAATTCATTATTCAATAAGACTTAAAATATGTTTAATATTTCAACTAACCAGTTTCAGCATTTGACCTTCCATAATTATTAACTCACCTAAAACTATAGCAAGGGTTTTGGTTGCTTTCCTTTCTCGTTTTGCCGAAACCTTTTCCCTTTTTTTTCGACTACTTTTGTGTTTTCTGCCAAGGTTAAATCTTGATTTTTTTTCGTACAAGTCTGAGGTTCGGTTGTAAGTGATTCGCCTCGCCCACTAGGTGAAATAGGGGATCCATAGTTTGTTGGTGTTTTATCTATTCCTAGCTTGTTAAGGCTAGTCGTCGAACACCTTGACGAATCCTTTAGCAGTGTAGCAATACAGAGTTCAGGCTCTTCCTGTACCAATGATAAATCACGTTCTGTTGTTTTCTTCTCAATTAACTTTGCCTGGTACGCTGTATTTGTTTTCACACTTGAGGTCGCTTGTCGATCTTTCGATTGATTAAACATGTTAAAGTGGCTTCCGTTTCCTGTGCATGTCGGGGGTTCTGCTTCAGTAACAATTTCGATTTCGGTTTTACCGACTTGTTTTTCAACGCTTGTAGCAGGATTAGTGTTCAAGGAGGTTTCTTGAAGCTGCCTGACCGGAGCTATGTTTTTCACTGCAAGAGCAGATTGTGTAAAAGAAGAAACTGGCGCCCTTTTTCCCACACCCTTCTTAGCTCTGTCGTGTATTGCTTTAAATATTTTGTAATAGAGAAAAATCATAACCAAGCATGGAATATAAAAAGAACTTAGCGAGGAATAGATGATGAAGTCAGAATTATAGAAGATACACAGTTGTGGTTTGCGGTCAGCCGTAGTGTTTAGGCCTAATACAATTGGCGAGCCAATAGCTGCTGATACAATCCACACGATAGCAATAGTAAGAGCAACTCGTTTGCTGTTTTTATGCTTGGAGTACTTAATGGGCTGTGTAACGGCGATAAACCTGAAAAATATTTAGTCGGTAAACATGATATTCTGTAGTTTAATAACATTAACAGCAATGCACATAAACTTGTGTAATAAATAAAGCGTGTTAATGAAATAGATTATGTATTCCAAAAACCTTTCAACACACAAGACAAACCAAGTACAACTGTAAAACATTGTTTTGAGAATGACAACATTTACTTGTTAAACTGTTTCCAAATAGCTTTAATAGGTTATAGATAATTGAAGAAGTCTAATTAAAACTTCTTATATACATTATCTTTACAACAAAACACTTAAATTGGATAGTTTTAGCTTCTTGTGGTAATAGATAATTGAAGAAGTCTAATTAAAACTTCTTATATACATTATCTTTACAACAAAACACTTAAATTCGATAGTTTTAGCTTCTTGTGGTAATAGATAATTGAAGAAGTCTAATTAAAACTTCTTATATACATTATCTTTACAACAAAACACTTAAATTGGATAGTTTTAGCTTCTTGTGGTAATAGCAAATTGAAGAGTCTAATTAAAACTTCTTATATACATTATCTTTACAACAAAACACTTAAATTGGATAGTTTTAGCTTCTTGTGGTAATAGCAAATTGAAGATGTCTAATTAAAACTTCTTATATACATTATCTTTACAACAAAACACTTAAATTGGATAGTTTTAGCTTCTTGTGGTAATAGCAAATTGAAGATGTCTAATTAAAA
>NW_013665936.1:344030-344937 GCF_000517525.1 Limulus polyphemus
AAAACATTCATTAAATGAAATAGTCTCCGTTCTTATCGATGATGCTTTTCCATCTTACATTCAAGCTGTTAATGCACTGATTAAAGAAATCACTTGGCTTTGAAGCAAAAAACATGTCGATGTCCTCTTTAACACCTTCCACACTTGCATACGTTTTTCCATTAAGATGGTGTTGCAGCTAACGAAAAAGATGGTAATCTGATGGTGCCATATCTGAATAATATGGCGGGTGGGGGGAGGGGAGCTTCCCAACCAAACTCCCTAATCTTGTGTTGCGTCAAACGTGCCATATGTGAACGTGCATTGTCGTGGAGAAGAACACTTTTCCGATTGACGAGTGAAGAGCGTTTCTGATAAAGGGCTTGATTTAAACATTCCACTTGCTGACTATAGATCTCTGCATTGACAGTTCACTGTGGATTGAGGAATTCGAAATGAATTACTTCTTTGATGTCCCATCAAATGCAAAGCACCACTTTCTGCGGATGGAGTACAGGTTTGGGGTTCGGAAGTGGTTTTTCTCTAGGACTGAGCCATTGTTTTTGACTTTTATTATTCGACTGTAGAATCCGTTTTTCATCACCGGTGACAGTTCTGTCCAAAAATGGTTCACACGCATTACGCGCCAGAAGAGACGAAGCAACGTTCACACGTTGGAAACGATGATCATTGGAGAGTTCTTGTGGCACACAAACACCTTCTTTATGGAGTTTCCCATATTCCTTAGATGTTTACATATTTTTTCATGAAAGACATGCAATTTCAGGGTCATTCCACGACTGTCTTGCCTTGTGTTAGACTCAACAAGCGTCTTCAGACCATCAATATTAATTTCAACATGTCGGCCCCTGCCATCACAGTTTTTAAGGCTGAAAGTCACCTGAACGAAATTTGCAGAACCATCGTT
>NW_013665936.1:345270-353171 GCF_000517525.1 Limulus polyphemus
CATGCCGAATGTATGCCTCGTCGTGTGCTATCACTATAAGGGACTAGAGTGTACTAAATTTTACACATTATATAGCCTACAATAACGTGGCCCCCAGTGGCACAGCGGTATGTCTGCGGACTTACAACGCTAGAAACTGGGTTTCGATACCCGTGGTGGGCAGAGCACAGATAGCCCTTGTGTAGCTTTGTGCATAATTAAAAACAAACAAACAAAAACAAAACAAACAATAACGTGACGTTAAGGCGGTTCGTTTAACTATCATATGTGATGTACGTTTCTTGGGGCTGGTTTATGAAAGTGTTCCAAAACGCGATATTAATTTCTTGACTACCTAATATTAATACTACAAAGACCAGGATGTAATATATATATAAATAAAAACACCGATGAACTTAATAATATTATAATAGTTACACTTTATACGAACAA
Organism: Limulus polyphemus; assembly: GCF_000517525.1. Taxonomy (NCBI): domain Eukaryota; kingdom Metazoa; phylum Arthropoda; class Merostomata; order Xiphosura; family Limulidae; genus Limulus; species Limulus polyphemus. Next base: position 345,703 of record NW_013665936.1, read on the forward strand.
TTCATCAGTTTAAAACCATCAACAATTAAAAATAGTTTTTCCTTACATTTTGGAGACCGAAACGCAATTTTAAACTGTTGTTGTTTCTATACTGGTATATTCGAAATATAATTTGAATACGAGAGCACTTCTTATCTTTAAAAACCTTAGGCATATAATATATATAGGTGTAAAATAAACTAATAAAAAAAGTTGTATAATATTCTAACTTTATAAAATTGTAAATGTTAAGCTATATGTGTACTGCCTAAGAACAACTATGAAATACAGTTGTTTTTTTACCTGTCTATACTGATAGCTACCAAATTAAAGATAGAGGCAGTGCTGCACGTCACATCAACTGCGATATAAAAGTCACAGAGGGTTTCACTAAGCTCCCAATCCACGTTCACCTGCAAAGAAACGTCAGCTTGTTCAATAGTACCATCCTCAATTGAAGGAAATTATTATAAGACGCCCAAGAACTGTTCAGAATGGAATTAAGTATATACCAGAGGTAGAGCAGCAAATGACAGGTCTATCTTACTTCACTATAATGAGATTTCTTACTGCCAACTGATTAAAGATCACCAAATATTTAAAACGGTTCTTAATACGTTGTCGTCACTTTATTGCACTATCCATTCATTATAACGCTAATGTAATGCAGAAACCAGTATCATAAATTAGGAAACAAAAGATACCTGTTTCAATTTAACTTTTGTGATTAAAGCCTCTTATATTATTTAACATGACCACATGCTCAGACTTTTGTAGACAATAATTATACTGGCTTGCTAGCTATAGTGTTTACCAGTTCACAATTAAAGAGAATGTTTCAAGCGTTTTAAATTTCATATAATGAAAACATTTTGTTTCAAAGGAACTGTAGGCAGCTAAGTACAGTCTTGGCCAAAATGTTTGCATATTTTGTAACAAAAATATCATTATTTTCAAAATAGAATACAAATACGCTTAGTGCTGTCAAACTGAGAAATGCATGCTATATTAAACATCTACATATGTAATTTGTATAATACGACAGATTCTATGGACATCATGAACACATTTGTAGAAAGAAGTGTAATTCAGCATTTCACCTATCACAATAAAACCTTACCAAAACATATATAGTGACAAAATATCACATCAAATTATTATAACTAGCGTCTGTAACCATATTAAACTGTTCATATTAAACATTCAGTCCTTCTCGCACTCTAATAACATTCGCAAGGCGACGTGGCATGCTGTGGATGAGGTTATTGATGTAATCCATCATAATGTCATCCCAGCTTGTCAGTAGAAGGCGCTGCAGTTAGCTACAGTAGCTGGTTTATGGTCGTGGTTAGCAATTTTCCGGCTCATTTCTGCCCAAGAGTTCTCAATGGGATTACAATCTGCAGACTTTGCTGGCCATGTCAATCTTGTAACGTTCTCCTGGTAGACTTTCATGGAACAACATTTCCTGTAGTCTGATGACGTTTCAGAATTCTGGATACAATACACTGGGGTACCCTACTATTCTGACAATGTCCATTTGCTTCATACCATTTCTGGACAGTCGAATAATTTGACATTGATCTATTTAGAAAAATTTGATACCAAAAGCACACCCTTTTTACACTCAGGTGTGTGTGTATGTTTTGACGAACAAATGCTCAAAACAACATATACAAACCAGAATAACACGTCGTGCATGATTGTCCGATTATATACCACCTTCTATGTTATTATTCGGGCATATATTCAATAAGTACTCTATGCATGAAGACAATAACAACTATATATTACAGTATGAAAACAGGACGTTATATAAAGAAACTTCGTTCACGGGCAGGAAGTCCCCCAGAAGTTTTGTCACTGTCAATGTTGAATCTCGGTGTCAATATGTTATTCTAGTTTGCTGGGACGTATGATGATAATAATATGTATAATAAAGCATGGTAGATATTTGAATCTATAATCAAGGCGTCATAAAGTTATCTTCGTTCACTCTATACGAAATTACCAGAAGTTCAAAATATACAGAAGGAAGTGTAGACAATAGGAAGTGAGAGTGAATATTTCGTGATAGGTATGGAGTCAGGGAAACTGTCCTTTTAACAATAAAAATATGAAATGTAGCTGTGATAATGACATTGCAGTGAAGTATAGGATGATTTAGATGAAAAATCTGAGGACTCATATACATATTTACCATCGCCACTCAGATTGTTATAGGATTCGTCATAAGTGAAGGAAGTGTGAGCATTTTAGTTGGTGTGGTTAAAATCTGTTACCTTGGTTAGTGGTCTGTATAACCATCAGTGTAATTAGTTAAACGTTTGCTTGTCTGTTACCTTGGTTAGTAGTCTGTACAATCATCAGTGTAATTAGTTAAAAGTTTGCTTGTCTGTTACCTTGGTAAGTAGTCTATACAACCATCAATGTAATTAGTTAAACGTTTGCTTGTCTGTTACCTTGGTTAGTAGTCTGTACAACCATCAGTGTAATTAGTTAAATGTTTGCTTGTCTGTTACCTTGGTTAGTAGTCTGTACAATCACCGGTGTAATTAGTTAAACGTTTGCTTGTCTGTTACCTTGGTTAGTAGTCTGTACAACCATCAGTGTAATTAGTTAAACGTTTGCTTGTCTGTTACCTTGGTTAGTGGTCTGTACAACCATCAGTGTAATTAGTTAAACGTTTGCTTGTCTGTTACCTTGATTAGTAGTCTGTACAATCATCAGTGTATTTAGTTAAGTGTTTGCTTGTCTGTTACCTTGGTTAGTAGTCTGTACAATCATCAGTGTAATTAGTTAAACGTTTGCTTGTCTGTTACCTTGGTTAGTAGTCTGTACAATCATCAGTGTAATTAGTTAAAAGTTTGCTTGACTGTTACCTTGGTTAGTAGTCTGTACAATCATCAGTGTATTTAGTTAAGTGTTTGCTTGTCTGTTACCTTGGTTGGTAGTCTGTACAACCATCAGTGTAATTAGTTAAATGTTTGCTTGTCTGTTACCTTGGTTAGTAGTCTGTACAATCATCACTGTAATTAGTTAAAAGTTTGTTTGTCTGTTACCTTGGTTAGTAGTCTGTACAATCACCATTGAAATTAGTTAAAAGCCGGAATTCAAACCTGGGTTCTCTTTTCAGAAAATGTTAGAAAGGCAGGTGTGTACCTATTCGTGGGAACACTATTCAACTAACTATTTGGATGTTTTTGACAGGATTACCTAGGATTTACTATATATGATTTGTTCTTCGAGATTGCGTACAGATAATGGTCCTAAAATTTAAATATCGGTTTTAGTTTTAATAAAGGAGTTACGATCGTGATTTACGACGAATCGTATGAAGTAATCGATATGATGGTGAAATTATAGCGAACGTAACCATCGTTCAATTCTTATTGTGGGAAGATTTTATCTTACGTTTTTAGATTCAAGGTGAATTTTATGAGCTGTTTCGAAACAAAAAAGGTTTAAAAAGTTTTTAGTTATTCAATATTAAATAAATAACTATGTGACATTTCCCACGTTTTATTAAAAAGTACACAGTCACAGAGTTGTTTTTTATAATAATTGTATCCCACGTAAGGAACCTGAGAGATTAGTATGATTTTTGAAATTCTTTAAATCTCAGAATCATCTGGAGAAGGGGTGTAAATATCCCAATAGTCACAGGCAAGACCAGTAAGAGCAGCTATTGAGAAGTATTAAATATGTTTCAAATGATCAGATAAGGGTTAAAGTCTTGGAGACAGACTGCTCAAAAAGATCACTTCAATTTAGCGATATCATCTTAGCAGGAAATAAAAAAATCCACGTCTGAGAAAGATAAATTAGGTTCAAAGCTGACTTGTCAAGCAAGAGGTTATCAATAACCAAAGACAGTGAAAGACTAGAGGGAATTTTTGTGTGGATGATCAATAAGAAACAAGCAGAATATAAACAATATATTACATGAAAACATTGATTGTGACAGTATGTTAAACAAGAAGTGGCTTTGTATTGAAGATTGATCAGTGTTAGAGCGCAGCCAAGACAAAGGTACTTTTAGTGTTCAATAGTGATAATATACTCTACTTTATCCTGCAATAATTTATCTGTACTGTTCGAAACAGTTTATATGATTTGTCCTTTCTTGATATTATAAACTAATTTTGGATTAGTGTAGTTTTCTGTGGGATGGATTACTCAGAAAATAGAGATGACTTAGAAATACGGAATATTCAGAAGGTTTAATCCTGAGATTATTTGATTGGATGTTTCATAAAAGTAATGTTTGTCGTTAATAAGGAATGACTTTTATAGATGACATACTTCTGTATTTTATGGTTAATAGGATGATTAATTTTGAGTAATACTCCATGGCTAAAGTGTGTTATAATGAAAAGTGTCCATCTGATTGGTGAAATGATTATTAAGAAAAGCAAAAAGGAAAGAGGCTGTGACTGTAGATTATAGCTTTAAGGAGGTCAGTTTCCTTTCAATTACTTTCAACACATTGTTAGACCAACGCAATTTTGGTGACTGTAAATGTAGATCCTAATTATTTGTCCCGAGTTTTAAGTGGCCAGTCTTCTAAACCATCACATTAGTCAATATTCGTCTAAGACATTCTTGACAAAAGAAGGCTTGAGCATAAAGTCCAAAATGTGGATAATGTTATATATTCTCAGGAAGTTGCTGCTCACAGCGATCTTAAAAAAGGAATTATGTTTTGTTGAAAAGTAACCATGTTTGCCATAGTACACATTATGAACAACTGTGATGTTTTATGAAAAGTCTTAGAAACTCTCTGATCTCCACATGCAAATTCAAGCACATTTCCAGTTTTCATGTAAGTGCTGCCATCTGTTGAACTAGTAGGTATGATTTCATAAAAAAACAACCTATTTACCTGTCCGAACTTGAGCAAATGACACCAAACCAATAGTTTGTTTTTAGATACTTTCATAGTATGCGTATACGCAAGAGTGTAAAGAGAACGATTTTGCAGTAATGCTAAAGGTAATTGAATTCAGAGAAAATAACTATTTAAAATATTTTCATCTAAATTAATCAGATTTATTGTTTGTTAGGCAGAGTTTAAGTTTCATGAACATATTTAAATCCTACTCTGCTTGATTTCTTTAGAAATATTTTAGTGATTCACAGTTGACAATAGAAAACTGAATGACACGAAATTTAATGTTGAAAATGGTAATAGTTAAGGTAAAGGAAGTATTCAAGATGGAAAATCTACAAAAGAAGAATGAAGATGCAGAGGAAATTGACAAACTTAGTATTTTTACGCTGAGATTAATACAACTTCTCTCGCTCATTCATGTTAGAACAGATGTTGAATAATTTTGTTTAACATTAAAATACGGTCTAGTTTGTCACTTCGGATGGTGAATTAAAAATCTAGCGTAGAAATCTAATTTCTGCTAGTTAGGATATAACTATGCAAAAAGTTTAAATATTTGTTCCCCTGTTGGAAGTAAGTCTATGGACTTATGTCACCAAAATCCGGTAAACACAGCAGGTAACTCAACGTGGCTTTGCTCTCTAAAACAAACAACAAAAAACAGGAAAAACTAAATAGTTATTATACCCTCTGACGGCATGGTAGAGACATTTTCGTGTTCTATATTAATTACTTTATGAGTTATCGCTTATCGTTTCATTTTACAAAGTTATGTTTAATGAATAAAAATATACATGACTACTTTAAACTAAGAATTGTTATGACGATACCATGTGGTGGTTTAGTGAGCTGTACTTAAAACATCCCCATTGGCGTATGAAAAAGTTAATTTCAACATTGCAAAATTTGCTACAAGTATAAACCTTAAGTCGACACAATAAAACTCATGTTGTGTAATGTTATTCATATCTTAAAACAATACATGATGCTTCATTTAATCCCTCAATCCTCCACTACTGATCTGTGGAAGTAGAAACTACGTGAATTAACGTAACACTGGTTCTAATTATTGGGCATCTGTAAACATTCGAACATCTACATGAGTGTAGTGTGATGTACAGTCTTTTAATGTTTTTACATGCAATGTTTATCATTTCTGACCAACCAGTGTCAAGGCACACTTTATAATCATGCTTATGTTTTCTACAAACGGTACTACCTAGTGGCAGAAAGTGTAACGTGTAGAGTTTAACGTATTCTCAAAAAAAATATATAGATTCGTATTATAATAATTCTACCGTACCCGAGTGGTAAGCGTACACAACTGGGGATTTAAGGGTCTTGAATTACATATACGGTGCTTCTAAATGTGCTTCACACTTTCAACTGTGGGTTATATGAGTGACAGTTAATCCCAGTATTCGTTTAAGAGTAGCGCTACAGATAGCGAGTACCAAAGAAAGGTTGTCTTCTGTGGATCAAACTTAGTAAGGCTATTTATGAACTACATAGGTCTCTGATTTGGCCTTTCCGCCCATTATTTGCATCTGGTTTAGTTCAGCTAAGCAGTCAAGCTATTTGATAGAACGAGGATTCGAACCCGCGCCCTTCAGATTGAGAATCGAGCGTCCTAACCACTTGACCATAACCGGGCCTCGCGAGAGATTAAATTCCGGATTTTTGCGGGAACTGAAAGCACTTAATAAGTTAAAAAAGGAAAATAATATAATAATAAATAAACTGGATAAGGAAAATGACGAAGTTCTTTTAAAAAACAAAAGTTGTTTAACTAGAGTAAAATATATCTTAAACAATGATCAATCTAGAACAAGAGAAACTAAATTATAGAAATATTTATTGGATTAAAAAAAAACGCTTATCTAATGAAAAAGAATATCAAAAACACAGACCGATTAGAACACATGCACGTATTTTATATGAATAAGGATGCCCAGTACGATCGATAAAATCAAATATCAGAAAGTGTAAGCATTATCAACACTGAGATTTTTTTATTTGATTATATTAAACAATGTATTTGGATAGTTTTGAATTTTCGAATTTTTGAATTTACAGAGTCTTTACTTATTAATATATCCCTGAAAGGAATTCTTGGTCTCTGCACCAGTTTTTTGACAGGAATGAGAATCATAACTAATTTCAACGTTCGAAGTTTATATTATTTTATTTACATTTTCATGCAATTGCAGATGTGAGGGTAGCATGATTATCTTCTGTATAGGAGCTGTTTTTCTTAGTCTAACGGTAAGAGATTCCAGTATTATAAGGTGAATTCTTCCAATGACGTGGAAAACAATGTAGGTACATATAAAATCGCATTCGTTTAGACAATGGATGCTAGTACTACTGGTTTCAGTGCCGTGGGGGCGTTATAAGGTGAATTCTTCCAATGACGTGGAAAACAATGTAGGTACATATAAAATCGCATTCGTTTAGACAATGGATGCTAGTACTACTGGTTTCAGTGCCGTGGGGGCGTTATAAGGTGAATTCTTCCAATGACGTGGAAAACAATGTAGGTACATATAAAATCGCATTCGTTTAGACAATGGATGCTAGTACTACTGGTTTCAGT
>NW_013665936.1:353964-355970 GCF_000517525.1 Limulus polyphemus
TCATCTTACAGTGTTCATGAAGATATCTACAACTGTAGTTAATGAAAGATGGAGTGAGATAATTCATCTTACAGTGTTCATGAAGATATCTACAACTGTAGTTAATGAAAGATGGAGTGAGATAATTCATTTTACAGTGTTCACGAGGACATTGCAATTGTAATAATAACGAACTTATGAGTTGGCTTGAAAAGGTTGAGTTGACCTGCAAAACGTATTATCTATTTAATATTATTTGAAGAAAATATTACAGTAAAATTACAGTAAAACTTTGCTTTGTTATACATTTTGATTGGTTTTTAAGAACTGTTAATTATTATCGTTATCACAACGAGAGAATAACTATTTGACCAACATGACATTGATCACAGCCAACGAGAGGCCTAAACGGGACATCAAAGAGATTTATTAATACCATTTATTGTAACTTAAGCTTTGATGTTGTATTACTTTTTATTACTTATTTACCATTTGATTCTATATTATTTATCTGTCTGATGTTGCTGCATGGAAAGATGTTGATAAGTGAATTAGATCCAAATAAATAAAGATAAAAAAGTATTTTATCAAATTACATCCTAATATTTATCGTTTAGCATTCAGAGATTTTTTGCAAAACAAGCATTACTTTATTAAACTTATAAGATCAAACACGTTCCTTTTTAAAATTTATTATCATTTTATGATATTTGATATTGACAGAAATATAGCCATTAAAATGTCCTTTTTTTTAGCACACTACATTTGAATAATTAAATAACCAGGCGCATTGTTATATTTTTCAATCTGTTAGACGTTTTCCGGCTGCTATAAGTTTCAGATAAAATATTTTCCGAGCAAAAGCATCGTTAAATTAAAGAGGTAGTGCACCTGATTACACTGAAGGATTTCGCCCCAAGGCTACTGGCTTATGAGGCTAAATTCATTCTGACTTCAGAGGTTTCAAACCCCAATCCACATGAACATTCATATTATAACTTACCTGATTAGGTATTACCACGAAACTTATAACTTATTTGACTAAGAATTGTTCATGAGCTTTATGAGTTACCTAAAAACTGTTCACGAGTCTTGTGAATTACATAGTTAATAAGTGTTCACGAACCTTATGAGTTATCTAACGAAGAGCTGCTCATGATCCTTGTTGAGTTGCCTAACTAATAATTGCTCACGAGTCTTGGGAATTGCTTGAAATATTTTACAGAGAGCTTTAGGATCACACAGACACCATAATTTATAATAGGAGACTGATTCAATTCAGAGAATTATCCTTGGGGCATGCTTCTTCCTCTTAGCTAATTCTATGCATACATATAACTTTTTATACATACTTTTCCACGATATTAGTATTGTGTTACCTTTGCCAGAAAAAGTGTGAAATAGCTGAACTGAGCAATATGGCTTTGTTTTGTCATAATGTTTGTTTGATTGAACCTAAGCACAAAGCTACACAATGGTATATCCGGTTTCTAACATTGTAAGTACGTAGACACACTGCTGTGCCATTGGTGGGGGGGGGGGGCTTGTCATAATTAAGCGCTTCTAAGGTTGTTCTAATGAATAGTATCCAAGAGAATTGCTCATATAATATAATTCAGCCAATAGAAATATGACACTATTTATGCTTATGTAGGAAAAGAAATTTATAGATGCACGATCTGACATGGATTCTATTTTTTTATGAGCTAATAAATTTCATAACATTATTCTATCAATTTTAACTAAAAATAACTGTGCACAAGATGCGATGTTGTTCCTTTTTGCGACACTGAACGAGGTTTAACCATATTTTTCTATTCATTTAGTGGCCCGGCATGGTCAGGTGGTTAGGGATCCCGACTTGCAATCTGATGGTCACGGGTTCTAATCCCCGTCCCACCAAAACATGCTCGCCCTTTCAGCCGTGGGGGGCGTTATAATGTGACGGTCAATACCACTATTCGTTGGTAAAAGAGTTGGCGGTGGGGGTGGAGGCCAACCGGCCTCCCCCTAGGCCTAAAACGCCT
>NW_013665936.1:356146-368789 GCF_000517525.1 Limulus polyphemus
AGATAGCCCTCCTGTAACTTTGCGCGAAATTCAAAACAAACAGGCACGGCATGGCCAGGTGGTTAAGGCACTCGACTCGCAATCTGAGGGTTGCGGCTCGAATTCCCGTACAAACAAACATGCTCGCCCTTTCAGTCGTGTGGGTGTTATAATGTGACGGTCAATCCCACTATTCGTTGGTAAAAGAGTAGCCCAAGAGTTGGCGGTGGGTGGTGATAACTAGTTGCCTTCCCTGTAGTCTTACACTGCTAAATTAGGGACGGCTAGCGCAGATAGCCCTCGTGTAGCTTACAAACAAAACAAACAAACTATTCATTTAATTAACAATAGGGTAAACAGGTTAAATAAACAAACATTTGAACTTACATTAAAAAAGGTTAGCCTTCTTCTACTTATTAACCAACATTAAAGCGATATCGCATAAATTGTAAACTAAATGCTATATAATTGTCTTAAAGTTTTAAACGACTCCAAATACCTTCAATCAAAACAAAACTTTTCGAAATTACGTGATTGAATTTTGGGCCTCTATAAAACAAGATATGGGAAAGTAAGTACGTGGTTTTTGTAAGAAATAGCCTGAAGTGACCAATCGCACTTCTACAAGTCTTCAAAAATAAACAATTCCAACCCAAGGCTGCCAAGGCTAGTTAGTTTCACTGGCACTATTCTTTTTTATGATTATATAAAACGAAAATATTTACCTTACAAATAAGGGTTAATTTCTTTTCTTTTTCATGGCTGTACAGTTTATATCAAGCAAAAATGTTCAAAAGAGCAAAACTTTAAAAGAAGTTTGGTTTGTTTTGAATTTCGCGCAAAGCTACACGAGGGCTATCTGCGCTAACCGTCCCTAAATTAGCAGTGTAAGGCTAGACGGATGGCAGCTAGTCATCACCACCCACCGCCAACTTTTACCAACGAATAGTGGGATTGAACGGTCAATTATAACGCTCTCACGGCTGAAAGGGCGGGCATGTTTGGTGGGACGGAGATTCGAACCCGCGACCCTCAGATTGCGAGTCGATCGCCCTAACTACCTTGCCATGCCGGGCCTTTCTAGGAAGAAAATTTCCTATATCATTGGTTAATGAAATAGATCGGTTTATAGCCATTGCATCAATTGATTAAAAAGAGGAAGTTATATTAAAAATAAAGAAAAATGTTTATACATTTTCAATCCCCTTCAGTTACACGAAGAATACTATAGAGATCTCTGAAGAATTGTTGTTAAAGAACTAGTTTGGGAAAGCTTCTTGAAAATATTTGATAATATTTTGTTTTATTCAAAACAAGTCCTAATAGAAAAATAAAATCTGTCTGACAAGTAAAAGATGAATAATTTAACAAGGTCAAGAGTTATTCAGCATAAAAAACAACAACATATATTACGATACTTATAGTTAAGTAAACATTATTTAGATATTACGTATTTTAAAACAATGTGTTCTAAGATATATATATATATATATATAATATAGCCCCCCCCGGTGGCACAGCGGTATGTCTGCGTGCTTATTCCGCTAGAAACCGGGTTTCGATACTCGTGGTGGGCAGAGCACAGATAGTCCTTTGTGTAGCTTTGTGCTTAATAATAAACATCAACATATATAATATTAATGAATGGTCTACGTTCCTAGTTATTTTACTTTCAAGTTCTGAAATAATTCATGTGCTCGAATGAAAGCATCGGTGAAAATGCTAGACAAAGTTCAATTCTGGATTTTTGTATTCGGTTGGCGTTTTTGGATTTTACTGTGTAATCGCTAGACAGTTTTTCACACTCAGTGAGAATTCCATGAATGAAGATGATTAAAGATTTATTGTTGTCAGCCGTGATCCACAAAAAGAATAAGAATAAAATCATAAGCTGACATCCAGAGAAGGATGATCAGAAGAGTGAATAAGGGAAGTTTTATTAGGCTATTACTTTATGAAGCGGTTTCTTTGTTCATCATCTTTTTACCTCTACTACAACATGTTACTACAGCATGCACAGAAATAGTTAATAACTTTGATTCATGCGCCTTGTCAACGTTTACGCAAATAAAGTAAACTAATCAGAGGACCAAAACATTGCCTGTACTAAGAGCTATAAATAAAATGTTTCGTCTCACTTAATTACTCCATATATCATTCCAGGGTATTTCTTTGCATAACAATGTAGTTTAAATGATGATCTGTGGTACTCATTTACGTTCAAAGCTTCGAAAGAAAACTCATTTTCAAGGACAAAGACTTTAGAATATGTAAAAATGTACTTATTCAGCACGTTTCTGCATGTTATATAAAGACAAAGTAAAAGAAGATAAGGCCTCGAAATAAATTTAATTTTCGTCTATGATGATGATAAGATAGGTTTTGTTCTTCATACACTAGTTGCCACGTACATATATATTATATAGAATTATTCAGACGCCAGGAAACGTAAATTGCCTATATATATATATATATATATGTACATTTCTTTGAGAAAGAAAGAAGAATGACATAAGAGTGAAATGAAGTTATTTTTCAGAAGATAAATGAAACTTATTCAAAGCCTCCACACATATAATCATTTCTAAACTATAAAGGGGACGAAACCGAAAAGACGTAATGACGTGAATGCTTACGGAGATGACAGCAACATAAGGTACAACTTATCTTGGTTTATGTCATCCATTATCACACCTCTGTCCCTTGTCTATACTTTACTATCGTTGGTGAGCAGCTGTCTCAGTAATGAAAAGCTAGAAAAATCCACATTAGTGTCAAGTGCTCAGTAGGGGATTGTCGTAATGTCCAAGTAAACTAGAAAGTGTGTAGTGAATAATAATGAGCAAGTTGTATAAATTGTCTGTTTAATGTCTTTATGATAATAATATACTGCCTTTATTATTATTATACTAGATTTGTTAGTTTAAACTTCAGTGAAATTAAACAGTTAAAAATATATATAAATAACATCCCTGTTTAAAGTAAAAGAAAATTATAAAATAAATCGAAAAAAGGATAAAGTGCATAAACTTAGTAATAGCTTTGGTTGTGTTCCAGAGTGTCATGTCATTTTAATAGTAAAAATAACTTGATGATAGAAGTTTGTGTGAAAAAATTTGGGGCAACTTTCGTGAGCATCACAGACTAGGAGTTTCATCTCATTTATATTAAAAACTAGGTAGACTCATACTCGGGGTTGGTCATAATGTGGTCTTATTACTAATGACTATGTCAAACGGAGCATATGTGTGTGTGTGTGTGCTGTGGACGAAATTGTTCATGTAATTATTGAGAAAAGGCTGAATTTATCAAATTTCTATTGTTTTTTGCGTTATTTAGTAGATTGTCGTTCTTTAAGCCCAAAATGAGCATAACCAGCACATCGGTTTAGACAAAATATCCTAATTTATTCATTCTGTTGTACTCAATGTGCTCTTTGAAATAAAAGTATAAAATTTTATCTCTACTAAAATATTAGTTACTATTGAGGAGATGAATGTGGTTGAAAGAAGCCTACAATAAAGTTATGAAAGTAGGCTTTAGCGATGCACAACTTTTAAATACATGAAATTTAAATACGCGCGCTTAACTTATACCCACAAAGAAAAAAAAAAGATTATTTTTGGGCTTAACTGATCAAATTGAAATAACCAGATTGTCTTTACTGTTACAGCTAAACGAAGAAAGTCTAGAAATATTTATTTTCCACGATATGCTACAGCTCGGCCATCTAGCTGACATGCCGAAAAATATAATAATGTGATCTCAACACATAATCAGCTTAAGCCAGATGAGACTTTAGTCTCTGGAAAAGATAAAGACTGTTTAATGGAGCCGAAAGCTGATCAACTGAAATAAGCTTCTCTTCTATAGTAATACGTACCTGTTTCACATCTACAGCAACACATAATCATATTGAATAAGAGTGCAATAGATATTACGAGGAATATAGCATTAGAGAAGAATGTGTGTGTTAGAGAAATTATTTTGTTTCATGTTTTTCATAAAATATTCTAGCAGTCTTCCAACTTTTATTAACATGTGGTTTATTTTAAGGATTAACGTTATTGTAAGGAAATGTCCATCTGATTTGTTTGTTTGTTTTGAATTTCGCGCAAAGCTACACGAGGGCTATCTGCGCTAGCCGTACCTAATTTAGTAGTGTAAGACTACAGGGAAGGCAGCTAGTCATCACCACCCACCGCCAACTCTTGGGCTTCTCTTTTACCAACGAATAGTGGGATTGACCGTCACATTATAACGCCCACACGGCTGAAAGGGCGAGCATGTTTGTTTGGACGGGGATTCGAGCCCGCGACCCTCAGATTGTGCCCATCTGATACAATTGTGTAATTCAATGCGTTTTGGCGTGTCTTGTTTAACATATCGAATACGTAACAAACGATGAAAGAACAATAAAATTGATTAGAAAACAAAATGCGATAAAAAGATTTTGCTGAAATTGACGTCACTATAAAATTTTACATTGTTATATTGTTAAGTATTGATGTTTGTTTATTAATACTTTCCCTAACAAAAATCTGTATGATCTTTAATGAGTTAAAGTTTTTTATGATGCTGCTAAGTGAGTTAAGACAAACGACTCGAACTTTAATACAAGAGGAATAGAAAGGAAGAAACTCTTCACCATATAAAACCCTATGTGGAACAGTAGAGATAATGATACATTGATATGACTTTAAGGAGACACCATTTATGGCAAAATACGTTGAAATAAGATTAATAATTGGTTGTAAATTATTCAGACATTTTATTGGCACCATTTTCAAAAATGTTTAAGTTTATAGAATGAGTTTCGGTGGAAAGATTTTCTTTAATCTGCTTAAAGAGTACAGAAACTTTTATTGTGAATCAGTTACATATTTAAATAACACTGTTTGGAAAAACTGTTATTTTGGTGATTGTTGTGAATCAGTTACAAATTTAAATAACACTATTTGGAAAAACTGTTATTTTGGTGATTGTTGTGAATCAGTTACAAATTTAAATAACACTGTTTGGAAAAACTGTTATTTTGGTGATTGTTGTGAATCAGTTACATATTTAAATAACACTGTTTGGAAAAACTGTTATTTTGGTGATTGTTGTGAATCAGTTACATATTTAAATAACACTATTTGGAAAAACTGTTATTTTGGTGATTGTTGTGAATCAGTTACAAATTTAAATAACACTATTTAGGAAAAACTGTTATTTTGGTGATTGTTGTGAATCAGTTACAAATTTAAATAACACTGTTTGGAAAAACTGTTATTTTGGTGATTGTTGTGAATCAGTTACATATTTAAATAACACTGTTTGGAAAAACTGTTATTTTGGTGATTGTTGTGAATCAGTTACAAATTTAAATAACACTATTTGGAAAAACTGTTATTTTGGTGATTGTTGTGAATCAGTTACAAATTTAAATAACACTGTTTGGAAAAACTGTTATTTTGGTGATTGTTGTGAATCAGTTACATATTTAAATAACACTGTTTGGAAAAACTGTTATTTTGGTCATGAAGTTTAAAGAATAATTTGAAGCATTTATGCTAATTTAGATCTGTATAAACTTTTACAAATATTAGATGTCTGAATAGTAAACTTGTACGAAACGGATGGCGCTGCTATTTTAAGTTTTTTTTTTCTGTCATAAGTGTGTAGTTTTGTGCTTGGTTATTTGCCCACTATGAGTATCGAAATCCGATTTTAGCGTTAGAACTCTTCATACTTACAGCTATGCTAATGGGGAGGCTGCTATTTTAAAAGAACGATGAATGTGTTAATCTGTTAATACAAGATTAGGCATTAAAGCGAGCTAAAAAGCATGTTATTATTATTGTGACAATTTTATTCTATTTACAATGATGTCTACTGCTCGAGACTAATGCTTATAGCATGTAGTTATAATTTCATATATTTAATAACGCTGTACATTCAAAAAGTTTCCGAGATATCCATTACAATATTAAGTCAGCGTATAGATTCAATTAATTTTATTGTTCTTTTTGTTTTGCCAAGAGTAGATCACTTTCTCTAAAAAGCACAACATTTTAAAAACAAATTGTATAAAAAAAAATCCAAGTATCTTTAAACTAGTAGTATGACTAAATTTAACCAATTAAATTTACAGGTTAGTTCAACTTTAGCCAATAAACTGGATCATTTTGAAGCACAAGTTTTATTTTCTTAAATACGCTTAATTCTAATTTTTTAATTGCCTAGATTTTTACTGGATATTATATTGCTGTAGATCAAGAGTTAGGCTGGAAAAATATTAAAAACAAATATTAAACTATCTATCTGCAAAATGGTGCAATTACATGAAAAATGATTAACAATTATTTCAGTTTTCATAAGATTTCAATAAAAGAAAATGTGTTATTTGATTTTTACTTGCTCGTATCATGCATGATATGAAAAATATATTTGAAACTACCATATCATACACAGACGTCATAAGTAACATTAACTGTATTGAATCAAATTTCGTAGCCCATTTCAGATAAAGCATTTAAAACATTTTTGCTTATTAAACAAAAAATATATGGCTCGATCCTACCTCTCATAACACACAAACTTGCAGTGATACCTAATTTCTTTACAGACACATTTCCCACTGTATATTAAGAGTGAGAAACAACAATGACGTTTTTTTATATTTAGAGTGTTACCTTTTCAATTTTTAAACTAAATACAATAGACACTTAACTGACAATGGTAATAATTTTAGAATTTACTATTCCCCAGCTCTAGTAATCCCTTCTAGAAATTCATGTTAAATTATTAATTATTAATTATTTGATAATTTTAATCGAAATAATTGATAGAAGAATACTTTCTGGATTACGTAAAATAAGAAAAATATATTAGATTGGTTGTATACTTTGAATTTAAATAAAAATGTTGTTTCTAACACCAGTGCTACGTCACATATATTTCATTTATACTTAAGATACTAACCTACTTCGCGATCGCCTAATTACTTCAGTCAAACAAAGCCAAATTCATTTGGATCAAATACGGATTACAAATCTATTCAAACAAAATTACGTATTACAGACTGTTAAATATTTTTTTCTCCTTACTCTCATTGTTAATTTGAAAGGAACAGAAACTTTACAAATTCACGATTGTGTTGAAGTAAATATAAGTTTATGACAGTCAATAGCACACTGCAATAGTGATTGTTTCTGATAGTGGTTTATAAGAATAAAGTGTTACAACTTTCTGAGCTTCGAGTACAGAGTAGTGAGTTTCATGTTTACTGCAATAGTGATTGTTTCTGATAGTGGTTTATAAGAATTAAGTGTTACAACTTTCTGATCTTCGAGTACAGAGTAGTGAGTTTCATGTTTACTGCAATAGTGATTGTTTCTGATAGTGGTTTATAAGAATAAAGTGTTACAACTTTCTGAGCTTCGAGTACAGAGTAGTAGGTTTCATGTTTACTGCAATAGTGATTGTTTCTGTTAGCTGTTTACAGGAATAAAGTATGTTACAACTTTCTGAGCTTCGAGTACAGAGTAGTGAGTTTCATGTTTACTCTGTTTATCTATCCATTATGTAGTTGTGATTTTAGGTAATTCTGTAGTCGATATTGCAACATGAATTCATTTTTTTATTTTAATTATGTTAGACATCTTGGCTTATATCCCTGTGGCTATAAATTTAATAACAAATTTGATTGCCTAGCCCAATCTATAAATGACAATTTGCAGCATCTAGGTTGTCATGGCAACATGAGATGCTTCAGAAAGCAGCTACTTATTTTGGCCACTAATTACTCATTTAATCAAAAAAGTGACTGATTAGTAACTAGAAAGGTCTAACATCCTACAAATATTTTCAGTATGGGGAAGTAACGTCGACATTGTCAGCTTATAATATTAGTACAGTGTCATTATGATTTGTTTGAAGTTAAGCACAAAGCTACACAATGGACTATCTGTGCTCTGCCCACCACGAGTGTCAAAATCCGGGTTCTAGCGTTTTAAGTTCGCAGACATGCCGCTGTGCCACTGGGGGGGGGGGCAGTCATTATGAACTTAACATGAACTTCAAGTTTCAACATGAAAAAGTGTACTGAATTTGTGAGTATATGTTAATTAAGTAGACAAAATCTTCACGTAAACTAGAAAATGTTCTAGGGAAAACGTTTTATCTTAGATTCTTTAAACATAACTTTAAACAAACACAAGCATAAAACAATTTCAATATGTATATTTTATTAAATATTTTCTCCTTTGAGAGATTTTTAGGTTTATAAATTATTGTTATTTCTTAAACAAACTGTTATCATGTACAGGTTAAAAATGTGTATTCAAATATAACGAAAATATTAAGATATTCGGCTTCTATAGCTGAAACAAAAAAAAATTCTCAAACATTATTATCATTAAGCGTTAAATCTTTTAATGGTTTGCCAATAAATTTAATAAATGAAAATAATAGACACATTTAAGATAATGATAAGGGAATATTTATATAACTGTGTGAAAATATGTAATTTATCTGTAGTGGTGAAATAATTAATTATATTGTACATCATATAAAATTCTATCAAGTTTATAATATTTATTAAATATTATTATTACTTGGTAGGCCTTTAATACAGTTGGGTTATTTATTTTGTAAATCATTTGTCATATACAAATTTTTGTTGGTAAAACATAGTTGGCTCCAGTGATTTCGTGTTTCCTCATCAAATACGTTTTACGATATATATATATATTAATAAAAGTGAATATGTTGTATGTCTGTTCATTAATTCCTCGCACATTATTCAACCAATTTCCACCAAATTGGCATGGTGACTCCTACATTTCCCAGAAGTTGCATGGAGGGGTCAAAATTCTGTCTTTCCATCTGTCACGCCGATAATTTTGGGTATATAATACTTAGATTAGATTTGGGGATAGGTTGGTAGAGATCGTGATGAGTAATAACTTCGAATCTGGTATAGGCGCGCCTCACCCTTGGTATTGGTGGCGCATAAAAATCATAATAGTTGGCTGAAATTCCCCATTACGTTTGCTTGGTTGTCAAGTAGAAACACTGACGCAATATTACCCGATTTTGTCCAATCGGAATCCTCGGGTACAACAAACCAGACTTCAATACTTTATTATAGTGTTTATCAACAAATACAACATTGAATGTTCCATAAATTTTGAAGTTGAAGTTTGAATATGGAAGGATTTTGTGTTTAAACACAGAATGGTTAAGACAAACCGTTGGAACTTTATGTGCACGTATCCATGATCTGGGTTTTAAAAAGACTGGTACATGGTATTTCTCCACAGTCTCAGAGTAGTTTGACATCTGAGAAGTGTTTTTTAAAAACAGTTTTCAGCTTGCTATACCTTAATTTCTGAACTTTGTGTTGAAGGAGAGAGTGAGTTTTGTAATGTATCGTCCTTTACAAATAAGGTCACCGAAAAGTGACGAAGTAATTGACATCATGAAGCCTACCATATTTATGGATACAGCTAACGTTGGATATGGTGACGTGTTGTAGCCAGTATATGAGCAATATAGAGAAGCGTCTATTTCCTCTGTAATACCTGGTCCAGGAGGTTGTGAAGTGACGTTTGTTTTGGCATCCATGCAAAGTTAGCCCTTGATCATGGTGACTGTTAGTGGTGACATTCACATGGTGGCGTTTACCATCGTGTCCTTACAATTTCGTTTTTGGGGGTATGGAATACATTATAACATGTTGCTGGAGAAGTTAGGCGAATTTAACTGTGAGAGAAAGGGGCCGATTGTGTGGAAAGGAGACAATATCGTTTATATTGGTACAAGATATGTTCGGGTTGTGTTTGCAATTACAGGCACTCGTACTTCTTTGCTGTGTGTGGTGAAGCTCCTTTACCCTTTGGGTAGGTCGGTGTTTGTGTTGTGCATGTGAATTTGCAACCTATGTATCGAGAATTCCCACAACTGGGATGTCATAGATGCCATGCACAAGGTCACGTGGCTCGGTTTTGTAGGACGTATCTAAACAACTGGCCACCACTCGTGAGGAAACCACGGATGATTTATCAGCTATTATGTAGGGCGGAGTAATGATTGATTTTTCTAAAGCAAGTGCTACTGTAGTTGCTGAAGAGACGAGCCTGTGTCTAAGGGAAGATTTAAAAGAGTCAGATGGTCTGAATAATGCTCCTAAACAGTGGGGTGATGGGTTTCAGACATTACCTAAGAAGGTTGATGTAAAACCTAAGGATTGTTCCGCGTCTCCTGCAACTCTCTTATGGACATCTGATTCACGACATGCAACTCTCACACTGACATCTGATTTCCCGACATGCAACTCTCTTATGGACATCTGATTTACGACATGCAACTCTCTTATGGACATCTGATTCACGACATGCAACTCTCACACTCATCTGATTTACGACCTTGGTACGTTCAGCAATTCTCCAACGGACATTTGATTTGGGTATGGACAAGAACGTTTTGGGAAACACGCAATCATATGTGAAACCTGTATCTTAAGTGAGGATCGTCTGTATCGAGAATGCCCACTACTGCGATGTTATAGCTGTCATGCAGAAGGTCACGTGGCTCGATTTTGTACGGATCTATCTAAACCACCAGTTACCACTCGTGATGGAATGATGGATGATTTATCAGCTGTTGAAGAAGTAATGACTGATTCTTCTAAAGCAAGTGTTACTGATTCGCGTATGGACACGAATGTTTTGGTGAACACGCAGTCGCTCAGAAAGCGTTAGGTGAAGGCTCGAACATACGGGATCAGGAACAAAGTGGAATCTCTAATTACATTTAATTTAAGTTGGTTTTCTCAGTTGTAGTGGTTTATGATGTTTAACTAAATTTCGTACAATTCTTGATTACTTTTAGCACCGATTTTCTATGGTGTGTTTGCAGAAGACTTTTTTTTACTAATGGTTTTGTTTCTATTTTGCCACGTTGGTGGCATGGCTCATTTTATTTATCTAACCCTTCGGGTACACAAGGGGTAGTTATTTTTGTGGACAAAACGTTGTCTCCGTATACTTAACATTATATTTTTATGATAATAGTGGACGTATTATAGCTGTTAAATGTACTATTGCTGATTATATTTTTGTCTTAGTTGATATCTATGCGCCTAGCAATGATGCCGACCGTCGTCAGTTTTGATTATTTACATCTGTACTACCTGTAGATTTTAATTATACATCTGTTGTTTCTCGAGACATCTCCTGTTCCAGTTACAAGTGATCTAAGTCCTCAGCATTTCCCTTCCTTCGTTGCAAACATTTTACTTTTGTATTTTTTTAGATTTGGCTCCCGTGGTAGTTTACTTGGTGTCAATATGTTACTGGTGAATCAAGACTGTCCCAAATTGATAAAGTTCTCATTTTCCCTTCCTTGCAACTTTATATTTCTGATTTTACCCAATCATGGTTTCCCCAGAGTGATCATGCTCTTCTTGAGGTAGATTCAGTTTCGTGTGGTTGCTTTTAGCCGTTGATATTGGAATTTCATAATAAATTTTTTTGTTAGATGATCAGTTTGTCAATACCATTTCCAATTTAATTACTCGTAGTAGGAGGAGTATAGTAATGATCCTTGTAGTTAGTATGCCAAACTTAAGGGGGAAATTATAAGATTATCCAAGATTTTGGGGAGCCGACGGGCGAGGAAGCGCCTTTCCCGACGGTTCATATTAGAACAGGATATTGAACAGCTTTGTGTAATTGGCCTTCTCGCTCTCATTTACAATTGTACGATCTGCAGACTGAACTTGAGGATATTGATTTTGTTGAGGGAATAGTATTATTTTGTTGTATTCGTTGGGTGTAGGAGGGCGAATTGTCGACTATTTTTTACTTTCTGAACATCATCGAAAATGTAAGCTGGAATTAGGAGTTTGTTTAATGGGGATGGGGCGTTGGTCACCATGAGATAGGCCAGGTTCTATTTAAGTATTATTCAGAGTTGTATCGAGAAAAAGGGTAGATGTTTCGTCATTACCATATGTTCTTTCACGTGTCGTTTCTGGGATGGATGTAAAAAATTTCCAGGTTTGAGTTGTTTTACTTCTGAAATTTTCCCTAGTCTTTTTTATTGATGATTTTGTACATGTAGCTAATCAGATATTCCAAAACATAGTTACCTTTACTAACACTATAGTTTCTCAAACTTAAGTGTTCCCCACTTTACCTATATAACTATTGAGAGTACTTGCTCCAGTCTTTTACACCCCCATACTAATGCCCATGGGAAATTCTAATTTGCAAAATTATTAACCACCTTCAATGCGCTCTCTATCCAGGCACTGTATATAAGCACCTCATTCAGATAATGTAATCACTTTTTCTCGACAAAAACGGGTGATATGGATTATATAACAATTGAAGTATTGTGATTATCAATATAATTTATGTTGCGACTTTAGACGTAGTTGGTGTGATTGTGGTTATATTTTTTGTTTATAATTATTAATTAATAAACTAATAATAAAAAACTACTGGTATGAATTCCCGAATTAATGTTTTTACTACGGAGGCCAATCAGATCTCCTCTCTTCCACCTCTGCTATCTGATGTTTGTCAGTGGTTAGAGGGAAGGGGTCACTTTCAGTCGAGGCTGTCCGTGATATGATCAGTTGCGAGATGGAGACATATGTGATGGAGAGTGT
>NW_013665936.1:369789-372118 GCF_000517525.1 Limulus polyphemus
GAGATGGAGACATATGTGATGGAGAGTGTCTCTCCAGGGGGTTGTGAGGCGACATTTGCAAATGACTCTGGATCAGGTGGAGAAAAGTTAGACTTTTTCTGGTTTCTTCTTTTACTAGGCCGGTCTCAACTCATTTGTTTGCAATCCATGTGCATCAGACTCTATCATTCCACATTTGTCCTGTTTACCCCGACAAGTCTTTTCTTCCAAAGACTCGGGCAACTAGGGAAAGGAAGACATCTTTCTCACCAATTAATTTGCTGGCTATTTCTCACCTTTATAACCAGTCTGATCCTGGTCATTTGTTATGTCCCGTTAGGATTCATAAGTGTTATGCAGCTCATACTAACTCCTTTCGAGGTAGTAGGAATTGATTGTTCATTCATTTGAATCCTTCTATTTCCCATGACTTGTATCCCATTAAAAAACAGTGCTCTGAAAACTGTAATAGGTGAATCAAGTTCCCTACATATTTAATAGCAAACCGACCCCGATTTCTTCAACTCGAAGATTGGCGGGGACGGACAGTATTCCCTTTATCTTTGCTCATGATAGTCCACGAGTGGCAGTCAGATAAAAAGATATCATTCAGTAGGCGCCTAGATGGTCTTATGTAACACCACATTTTGACAGAGCCTGTTGCAACCTGTATTAGTTTTAGTGAAAGTGGTTGTTAGTGCAGAATTGAAAGGAGAAAGCACATCTGTCTGGGAAACACTCGCCACAGAGTGGAATCCAGTGAAAAATAAAAGGGACCCTAAAAATAAGATATAAGATTGAGGAAATACTTACCCCTAGTTAGAATCTAACAGATGTGGTCAAAAAAGCTACTGGGGTAGTCGAAATCCCTCAAAAGAGGAAACTGCCAGATCATGCAAGTAATGAGATAGGAAAGTATTAGTAGTAGTCCATATACCAGCCGCACAATGTTTTCTAGAGGGCAATTCAACTGGACGGCTAACGACAAACATATGACGAATCTGGTGAGAAGTGACACTCAAAATATTTTTTCCTGTAATTATAATCCATTACAAGCAATGTGAATCAATTTACAAAGCCACCATGTTAGATTAGGACTCCTCAACGTGTATTACCCCCCCCCCCCCAGACTCTACTGGTAGAGTCTTTAACACCCCAGTTTCCAGTCGCTAGAGTGTCAGACAGAAAGTTTTCCTCCAAAGTGTTGGAGTATGTTCCTCCACTCTTAGAGAAGAGGACGTAGTTGGGGGGGGGGCTACTCGGGTCACTGTATGTTTTCCCAGATGACAGTGGAGTGGCATCAGCTTCACTGGGAGCCTATTCATAATTCCGGTTCAGATTTGACACGAAACTATCTGGTTGGGGGGTGCGTGGCCCTTCTCTTTGATCAATGTCAGTTTCGTATAGTGTTCATGGAAGGAGGTCCACTACCTCCTCTTTACTCCGAATGTGATGTGGTCCTGTCCTTAGTTGAGCACAAGTTCCATGTCCTCTCCATAATTCCAGGGGTAATCGGAATACTCCTTGCCCACTTGGTTGGGGAGTGATTATGAATGTTCATAATTCCAGACTAAATGAGTTATGTTCCTTTGGTTGAGTATGGCATACATGACCCCGTGGTTCCGAACCTGGGATGTTGCCTTTTAGCCTTCTTTAGGTGGAAGAGAAAGTTTGTCCACTTTGTTTTTTCTTACTTTCTCGTCGTGATTCCAGTGGTGCGAAATGCATCACGCTATGGCTACAGGTTGGGATCCAATCAAAGTTTGTGTGTGTGTGAAGAGCATGCCTGTTCTGGATGTAATGTGCCCCCCCCCAACTCTTGTATTATCTTTATTTTGGTACACTTTTATTCTATACAGACGTTTTCTGTATGGTTCATGCCTGCACTGGCCCCTCCACCTTCTCAATGTGGGATTCTATCTATAGCATCAGTGAAGGTAAGTATGTTTTGAGAGTTAACATTTTCCTAAACTGAATGTATTTCCAATAATACTTGGATCCGCTGACACTCTCCCACCCTACCTCCCCACTAAAAGCTGGTTTATATCTCGAAAAAGTGATTACATTATGTGAATGAGGTGCCTCGATAGATGGCACATTGAAATTGGTGGATTAGAATTTGCCAAGGTATAAAAGACTGGAGCAAGTGTTCTCAATGCATAGATGGGCAAAGAATGGAAACCCTGGAGATCGAGAAATACCTAGTAAGTAAAAAAGAAATTCAAAGCCATCCTCAACAAACACACACGAAAAACAACTAAACAGAACTTTGTTATAAATGAAAAAAAGATAATTTAATTACTGACGATCTATATTTTTTATCTACGTAAAACTGATTCACGCACACCAC
>NW_013665936.1:373118-374214 GCF_000517525.1 Limulus polyphemus
TAAACAAACGAAAAATCAAGGAATCCATCTTAATTGAACAAAACAACCCTACTCTAAACCAACACCCTGGGATGCCAATATACCTCTTCTGAGTCTTGTGACGTTTTTGTTCCATACTGTGTGTGTGTATATCTATCTATCTATCTAGATAGATAGACAAAGTACTTGTACCTGATGATAACAAAACCTTGTCGAAACATTGTACATTTGCTGTTATGTTAAACTTATATTAAAGTTTTTCTTCATTACCCATTCAAGCCGTCTCCAAGCACTATTAGTCTCAAAGTGGGTTCCTCGCCATCGAAGAAGTAAGTATTATTAGCAAAATGTTAACTTTCATAATGAGTGTTTATTACAAAGTATGCAGCAAGGTGGTGATAGACGTTCGGTTTTTAATAGTCGTCCTATTACCTTGTTGAACGTGGATTATAAAATTTTGGCAAGTCTTGGCGAAACTCCTTTCTAGGATTATAGGGTCTACTGTTTCAATGGATCAAACTGCGTGTATTCCGGGTCGGGGTGTTGTGAAAGTTCCAACTTTATTAAGTTTTTGATAGATTTTCTGAAAGTATAAAGTAGGTGTGGGGTGTTAGTTAAGTTATATTAAATGAAATCCTTTCATAGAATTGAACGTGCAGAATTGAAGTTGCCTTGTTTCAACGGATTGATTTTGGTCCTCAGTTTTATGCTGGTTACACATTTGCTATAATAATGTTGTCAGTTCTGTTTTCTCTTTCAAAAGTCTTATTTATCAACATTGCTGATGACACCACTTGCCTCTAGAAGATACGGCTTCTTTATCTTTTATTCGAGAAATTTGTGAGGTTTATGGTAAGGCTTCTGGCAGTCGGGTTAACTGTGAAAAGAGTGGTTTGTTGTGGATAGGAAGATGGGTTGGGGGGGGGCTAGTGCTGTTCATGAGTGTTTTAATATGGGCAATAATAATCTCCGTATCTTGGGTATAATTTTTATGGCAGTCCTGAGGTGATGGCTTATTCTAATTGGTCAGTAGTAGGGGCTAAAATCACATGTATTTTCACATTTTGGCGCTATCGGGATTTGTCTGTGCTGGGTAAATCATTGGTTGTTAAACCTC
>NW_013665936.1:375146-382604 GCF_000517525.1 Limulus polyphemus
AAATATTGGAAGTCTTGTTCTGATCCTCTTGTTAGGTTTAAGTTATGACAGTTAGATTTTTATTTTGGCATCATGCATTTACAACAAATGTGAAATTGGTTTGTTTGGACTTCTGTCAAACGGGTTATTGTTCTTTTTGTCAGATGCCATTAGAATTTATTACTCATTTACTCTTTCAGTGTGATAAGGTTTAGCAATTGTGGAATTTTGTTTTTTATTTAATTTCAAATATGGTGGGCCATGTACTCTTTCAAAACAAATAGTTCAGAGCCTGCAACCGAAGGAGAGGTGAATTACAAGGGTAAAGAGCAGCAAAGCTAAAAGCTGACAGTTAGAAAAGCAGATAGGAGATTAAAAATCGCAGGAAGAAAGTAAGAAGAATCAAATTGCTTTTAGGTTCCCGACTCTCTAGGTTACAACGTTCCTAATAACATCATACATAGGTCATAAATAATGTAAACAAAATTACCATACTTTTAAAATTTAATCCTACTAGTTACTGCTGGAATTCCCTTTGTATTTTGCATAGAAAATGGATAGTTTTATCCAATGATTTGGGTTAGTTCTTTACTCTGAGTATTGCAACAGGACGAAACATAATTACTCAATATGATACAAGATATGGGCCTTTGTCTTGGTAAAGAATATAAAAACAAATGGGTATTTTGAGGATAAGTAACTAAGTCAGACGAACATGTACACTGAAAATTTCTTTCACATACGTAAATCAAATAATCACGCTGCGTAGTGGATTTATTCACTGTCTTTGTAGTAAATAGAATACACAGTCGTAAAACGCACACATCTTACCGCATCTTGTAATGAGAGACAGGTGGCCAGATGGACTGAAAAACTGGCAAAATGACAAGTAGATAGTTAACAAACTCTAATCCATCCCATGCCAAGATTGCACATAGGATCTGGTGCTGAACTCCGATTTATTGGCACCAGCGAATGAGAACGTGATGCCTCCAGCTTGAACAGGATACAAGTTCACTGCAGGTTAACTTTCCAGTTAACGGCTGGTATCCATGATACTGCTGGGTAGGATGTAATAAAGTTTCTTGCTCAAGTACACAAAGGCATGACAATAATTTAACGCTGAAAATTTGGTTTCGATACTCGCGGTGAGCACAGTACTGCTAGCCCATTTTGTAGCTTTGTGATTAACAACAAATAAACAAAACGTCTATAATTAAAATTGCTGGATTTGTAAGCATCAAGATCTCGGTATGGATGCTCCAGAAAAGACAAATCTAATCTATGGACATTTCTGCTTACATTTTGAAATATGTTAATCGGTATAATATTTATATTTCTCTTTATTTTCTAAGCGTACTTCGACCTAAACATAATTAGGGTGTGTTAAAAAGTTAAATCATTGCCTTGTCTTTGCAAGCCACATTGTGCCGGTGCTTTCGAATTCTTGTTTGAAGCGACACAAGTGGATTAGAATGATGACGCATTCCCCTGGACGGTACATCGCAGGTTAATCTCTGCTAACAGCTGGGTAAACTGGAGCAAGTGAGGAAAAGTGTCCTGTTCGAGGACACAACATCAAGACGCGATTCAATCTCGAACTTGGCTACGTGCCGAAACGCGAAGCCACTGATCCATACTGCCTGCAGATACTTAAAATATATACATTTATGAGCTTCGTTTGGTATTTGACGTAATGCTTTTCTTGTGTCATATTTCGATGATAAAGCTATCAGCTTCCACATGATGTATAGTTTTGGCTTAAAGAGCAACCTTTCTTTTAAAGGTTGAAATACAGGTAATGGAATATGCTGGAATTTTACTTGCCTTCGGATAGGTTCCAGTTTAAGTGTTATTAGCGCGAATAAAACTTCATTATATCAACAACCGTTTTATTTGTAAAAAACTTTTAATATATTCTTTCACAACCATATATAAGATGTGTTAAAGTAAAACATTGGAGAAACTTCTAAAATTATGATATCATTACTTTGAATTATGGTATCCTTACTAATTTCTATTAAAAGGTAATTCATGCAAATTATTACCGTAAATGTCTTAAAACATCCATTTCAATTTGCCAAAGGAAGAATGTAACTTAGATTAAAAATTAGGATAATTTTAAAAGCTAGGATTAGATATGCTTGGGTGTTTTTTTTCTGAGCTGGCACATCTTGGCGGAGAGGTAATTGATATATGGAAATATTAAATATTGTTCAAATGGCACAGATATCAATAATTACATTATGTATTGATTTATGTTACTTGTCTTTCCTAAAGAATTAAATTGTCAATCAGCTACTGTCAACTTATTCTATTGTTTTAGTATGAATTTGAAAATCAAAAGTGTTTTATATTGAGATATTCAAGAGAGCTACTAGTACCTTCACAGCTAATAGTATGAACCGAAAATCAATTAGATCTTGCTGCTACGAAATAACAATGATTAAATAAAAATAAGTTAAAAGAAAAGCAAAGCGTTACACGCTACTAAAGTTTTATATAAAACAAAACTAATTACCATATAGAAGTAAAATAAAAAAGCTAGGTTAATATCGTCAGGAGTTTGTACTACAACTTTTTTTTAAATCAAACTGCGTTATTTGTAAATGGTTCTTGGAATATTACTCTTGGATTTATTTTTCAAATGTGAGTGAAAACTATGGGAGATAGGAAAGTTTGAAATTTCAGAATTCTTCGGAAGCGAAAGGCTCGAACCTGCGACTTTACTAAGAAGACCGATGCTTTGACTCAAATGTTAGTAGACTTAGCATGGCCAGGTGGTTAGGGTGTTTGACTCGCACTCTGAGGGTCGGGGGTTCGAATCCCCGTCCCATCAAATATGTTCGCCCCTTTCGGGCGTGGGGGCGTTATAATGTAATGGTTAATCCCGCTATTCGTTGGTAAAAGAGTAGCCCAAGAGTTGGCGGTGGGTGGTGAGGACTAGCTGCCTTCACTGCTAAATTAAGGACGTCTAGCGCAGATAGTTCTCGTGTAGCCTTGCGCGAAATTCAAAACAAACAAACCAACTCAAATGTTAATCTCACTGTTCATTCATTCAGAAAAGTCTAAATTACCTTTAAAAAATATGCTCTCCAGTGGCTCAGAAGGTAAGTCTGTAGCATTACACTGCTTAAAATCAGCATATCTTTTTTCATTTTGTGTTTTCGTGATACAGTTTCTATTTGTTAGCAATTACAAGCGGCAAGGAGCCTAAAACTTGTATGAATGTAAATGTTTACATAAAATTTTCAAATGCTAAAAAGTAATAAGATGTATTTGAAAATTAAAAAACGTACAAATTCGTGGATAAGGCATCATCATTTCAAAAACAGTAACAACTAACTTTACTTGGCACCATCATTTTTTAGTTGTTACTGTTTTTGAAATGATGATGCCGAAGTAAAGTTAGTTGTTACTGTTTTTGAAATGATGATGCCGAAGTAAAGTTAGTTGTTACTGTTTTTGAAATGATGATGCCGAAGTAAAGGTTAGTTGTTACTGTTTTTCTTTACTCGCATATTTTTTTTCTCCTAAATTTCTTTCTGGTAATTTGTAATGGTATGATATTTTATAATCAACAAAGTGTGTTGTTTTTGTGTTAACTTGTAATATGGTCGAAGAACATGGTGAATTAAGAAGATTAAGCTGACTGCTAGTTTTCCTGTTCATTGTTGTTACCCTCAAAGCTGCACAATGGGCTTCCTGTGTTCTACTCTCTGCGATATCTCAACCCGATTTTTATCGCTATAAACCAACAGCCATCTGTTAAGCCATCGGGGGTCTGACTGCTGCCGTGACACTCCAATGTGAAATTGCGCTGACGCAAAAAAAAGTCCAAGTGTTAAGATGTTATTGTTGGAAAATTATCCAAATTATCAGGTTTTAAAATTTATATTATGAAAAGCCTTGTTTCTATTTGTGGAGTTTATTTAATATATGAAAATATAATGTAATGTAGTATATCCATAAGGGAATGAACATAAGCGAAATTAGTTCGTACTTAACGTTAATTTTTTTCTGAATTCCAGCCAATAGTTGGAAAGTAAACTTGGGTATCGTGTTCATTACTAATAATTATGATTAAAAAGTAACGAATGTCAGATATATATATATATTTAACTTTGTAGTTAGGGGCACTCGTGGTTAAACGATGAAACCAGAGTTTTTCACTTTCAAACAGAAGTAATGTAGCTTATTCAGCTGATTCTGTTCTTTTTTTGTCCTTCAAATAGGAAAAACGGGCAATTCAATTGGTGCCTTCATTTACTTGAAGCAGAAGACAAATATCACTGTAGATGTCATCCTAAAACTAGGAGAGCAGTCGTAAATCAAATTGGTTAAATGACATTTTCAAGCAAGAACCACATATGTGGATGAAGAATTTTGTGAGATCCTGATCACAGCAGGGTGCAATGATTTATACTTGCTCCTGCCAACACTGGATAAAACTGCATTCCATTCTTACAAGAACCACCTTCACCTCTCTCTCTCTCCTAGTTTCATCTAGCTTCACAGACAAATACCAAGAAAACTTGCTGGCTCTTTTATTTCTTAGTAGAGAAACGCTTAAAGCCATACAGAAATAGTGATGTTCGTAGAAGAACTTTCATAATGTAAGGTCCATCAGAATTTATGAAGTATGTTCTGTCAACTCGGTTATTCTGCCTACTACGTACACATACTTGTACTAGTCTTATTGCCAAATAAGGAATACTCGACTTTAAGATTTGCAGCAATGAATTGAAATATTTTGACCAAAATAATCATACTTTAGATAAAAAAGAATACAGTATTGTAAAGTATTGATCATAAAGAAAAATTTATACTCTGATAAAAAATGTGATCGAATTTGAAAAAACAAACAAACAAATCCATAAAGTAGACAATTCGATAAAAACATAAATAGCTAAGTGTACTGATTAACGTCGAAAGATAAAAATCATAAAGTGATAGATATTATTTATTTCAGTACATTCATTTTCTCACAATGTAAAAAACAATAACATATAATCAGAACTCTATTTCGTCATCAAAACTAATTCATTCCACTTTTTTTAAAATAAAGGAATAAATTTGGACTTACCAGCACATATACGGCGAATGGCATTACTACTGCTGAAACTAAGAGGTCAGCGAAGGCCAAACTCACAATGAAATAGTTGGTTGCAGTTCGAAGTGTTCTCTCTTTGTAGACACTTAGTATTACAAGGATGTTTCCGACCACTGCCAGAAAGGGAAGTAAGACTAGCACAAGCGCCCAATATCCCCTTTCCGAACTCTCCATAAGCTCTAATGTATTGTTATTCTTTGTGCTTAACTTCCAGCATTCTGTGTTATTGCTGCTGATTGATGATAAACAGTTTCGAAAAACCTCAGTGCTGTTTCCTTGGTATGAAAAATTTAAAGTTGGCCACAGAAGCGCGTTTACTGAAAAATGTTTCTCAAGTATTATGTTTTCGATGTCTGTTTGGGTTAGCTCTTGTATGGTATCATAATAAAATCCATTTTCCTGTATTCCTGTCATATTGAACATAATTTCCCAATCGGAATTTGCCCCTGTAAAACTAGTTCCTTCTCTATCCATTACTATTTTGCCCCAAAAACCTTAGATGACCGTAATATTGTTTTTTTTTCATATCATTATTAAGAGTGCTAAATAAGAATATATTGTTTCGGTAGTAGTTTGTTTAAACCGAGCTGAGTCATAGTGCTACTTGGGGACCATAACGTGTCTTTCGAGTTTACGCTAGCTTTATATGTGAAACCGTTCATTTATTTAGAAAAATGGCGTAAAGCTCTAAAACATTCAACGTTTATCATAATTTTTCATATAAGGAAAGTAGTTATAATAATAAATGATATTTTCTGCTCACAAAAGCCTCAGTTTTATATTTATTTATATGTATATTTATTAGTTGATTTTAGTAGCATTTCTTCTTCTTCTAGGTTTTAAGTGATTTTTTTAATATCGTAATTAATTCTGCCTTATTATTCAGTTTATAATGAATACGTCTATGTTAATTAGTTCATACGTCCCTTTATTGAGTGTTAGGTTAAAATTAATGTAATGTTTCTAAGTCAGTCTTTTTAATAAATAACCTCAGCTTGATACTATCTTCTTTTTTAAGCCTTCCGAGTCTTGAAAATGTTTCGTCATCTGAAAATAGTAGAAACATGAGACCACTTAGTTATTGAAGGTTAATCACATTTTTTTCTCTATTTTTTGAACACAAACATAAATAATACCCATTCTCTTGGAAATTAATTATAACGATGTGAGCAATACAATTCATCTTTACACATCCTATTCAGATTTAATATTTGCACCAGAAACTTCATTAAAGGAACTTGTTATGCGAGATAAATATAATCTAATTTTAAGAAGCACGTTTTACTGTTCAGAGCGTCTACGAAGAGAAAGACGCAGAAAAAAATCACAAATGAAATACCACAATAACAATTAATACTGTGCCAGACAAGAAAAATATCAGTTTTCCTTGTCCTTTTACTCCTTCATCATTTCGATGTAACTTTTTGCTGCTTTTTCTCCAATGATCGTTCGTGATCTAATTAGATAAGGAACACTAATCACGTGTTCAACAATTAGATCGAAGAAAAGCACTCAACCGTCAGATCAGAAAAGAAAGCTTATTTTCATGTTAGGGAATGTCTATAGTTCATGTCAAGCAACGCCATTTTGAGAATGACATAAAAACATATATCCCCCTAAAGTTAGAAACCCTGAATAATTGCAAAAACTTCTTCACGTAATTACGAGCAAAACAAAAAGTGATATTGTTTATCACTATGGCTTTAATTTAGTACAAAGTTTTCCAAGCTAACAAATTACACTTATAAAATAGAGCATAATGTAAAAACTTCTAGGTTTTACAAGGTAATGAACTGGTCAAATCACATTTCATTAAATGAATAATGCAATGTTCATAAAATTAAATTATTAATTTCTTACACTGCTTTAAAACACTCGTTCCATAAGGACGGGACTTAGTTTAAGTTTAAAAACTTCTAATGATAATCACTATCTATTAGGTCGTCAAGAAATTAATGTAACTTTTCTTTAGATGAAAAAACCCGAAAAACTTGTATATCAAAACAAAACATTTATTAAATGAAATAGTCTCCATTCTTATCGATGATGCTTTTCTATCTTACAATCAGGTTGTTAATGTCCTTATTAAAGAAATCACTTGACTTTGAAGCGAAAAACATGTCGATGTCCTCTTTAACACCTTCCACACTTCCATAGGTCTTTCCATTAAGATAGTGTTGCAGCTAACGATAAAGATGGTAATCTGACGGTGCCATATCTGGAGAATATGGCTGGTGGAGGAGAACTTCCCAACCAAACTCTATAATCTTCTGTTGCGTCAAACGTGTCACTTGTGGACGTGCATTGTCGTGGAGAAGAAGAACACCTTTCCGATTGACGAGTGAAGAGCGTTTCTGATGAAGGGC
>NW_013665936.1:382865-385612 GCF_000517525.1 Limulus polyphemus
CTGAATGAAATTTACTGACCCATCGTTGACACTTACGAACGTTCAAAACATTTCCATAAACTTCTTTGATATTATTTGTGGCTACAGAGGCGTTGTTTCCCTTCTTGTAAACAGCATTACATGTCGAATGTATGTCTCGTCGACGGCTTGACTAGGTAATTAAAAAAACTTTATTATAAATGTACGACGTTTTGACAATATTTTGTCATTCTCTCATTTTATTTATAAAGTTTTTCTTTACCCAGTCGCAAAACTTTTATAAACAAACATGAGAGTAAGATAAATTACCGGACATTGTAGCGATAGTTGTATATTCCAGAATGTTGAAGCTACACATTTGTAATTACATAGAAAAAAATTGATTAACTTTTCCAGAGTTTATCTAATATTGTTGATTAATCATTTCATGATACGATCGACTGATATCAAGTATATCAAGGTTAAATATAAAATAAAACTAATAAAGACTTCAGCCTCGCAGAGATACTAATTGTGGATGATCTTTTTTTATTTCAATAGATTAGTACAATAAATGTTTACAGTCTAGCATGTTTAAATTAAATAAATTAAAAAACAAGATGGAACTCTCAATAGCTGCGGCACTTGAAATTCTTTTAGGCAGAATTAAAGTAAATTAATCTATGAGACCTTTATTTTTCTTTGTATTAGCTATATTTTTGTGCGCCATCAATAACAAGCGTGGGGCGCGCGTATACCCGATTTGATTTTATCATTCATCAGGATCTCTATCAGTCTACCCTCAAATTTAAATTCTTTTAGGCAGGACTAGAGTAAATTAATCTATGAGACCTTGGGCGTGGTCAAATATATCAATCGAAAGGGTTTGATTTCCTGAGTGGAAAAGTGAAATCGCTCAAAAGGTGACGGAGCTATGAACTAAAAGTTTGTACATGAAAAAAAACCAACAAAAAACAAATACTCAGGGCCGTTCTATGATCTGCTGTGCCGCGGCCAATAACTTAAAAAAAGCATTGCCATTACGTTAATGAAAGAAATTATTCCAATCACGTACTCTGAAAAACATATCCAGACTGAATTTAAACACTTTACTGAAAGTTTCAGTTACGTTGTAATATATACTGTAATTTACCACAAGCAGTGTTTCAAATATTCCTCGTTTCTAGTCATAACTAATGCTTTTACATCTAACGCAGATAACATTTATTAGTTAGTGAAAGTAAAATATGTTATCAACAGGTTTGTACTAAGAGATGTACTAAGAGATGAACCTCAAACTCACTCGTTATGGAAAATCGACGACTAATCCCAAGATAGAAGATATTTGTCGTGAACAATCCTAAACTTATCTACATGCATGTTTTCTTATCTGTCTAACCGTTATTATAACATTTGAAAGTGACATTTTATGTTATCAAATGGTCGTATCATCTAAAACACATATTTCAAAGCTGGAAATATTATCTTATTTGTACTTATTTTCAATTCTGCTTCTAAATAAAGTTACTTGAATTCATGATATTGAATATTACCTTGAACTATACATTAGACCTTTGAAACTTAATAACTCGAAATGTAGTAATTCAGCTTTGATTGGAATACCAAAGCTCACCCACATCTTCATGCTAATGCACATACTCAAACAAACGAATAATCTGATGATCAAAGTGAGATATGAAAGAATACCAGAAACTTTACTCACATGAAGACTTAGGCAAAACTGTTTTTGCGCGTTACTAAGTTCTTAAAAATATCCACTTCAGTGTGAACAAATACATTCTTCATCATCATCATCCTAAAAAGATAACCATTACTCCAAATGTGTCAGATGACATAGCATTTTAACCATATGTACTTTTTTTATCTATGTAAACAAATATTGATATTTTATCAACAAACATTCGTCCTTACGGGTACCCTTTTGTTATCACAATCACGTAGGGATTAAGCTCACTAATGTGTTATTTACGCTTTAATTGATTCATCTGTAAGATTTAGAGACATTTTTATTTCTGCTTCGGATATTTGTGCTAAGTTATCTGTGTTAACTGTCTTTAACTTTGAGCTGATAAACTAGAAGGAAGGTAGCTGGTTTATAGCACAACTGCCTAATATTGGCTACTGTAATCCAATACTTACTTTCCAAACATTGAAAGCAGATAAATAAATAACATATCAATTTTATCTCTATGTATAAAAGAACAGGAAATCAAAATTAAGTGGTAACACAAACTGAGGTATGTGAAAGGAATTACAATAGTAAAAACTCAATTTTAACCACAAATAATCTTATTAGCATTCATGTTCAGAGTTCACAAGAACCTCTTCTATTCTGTATTGTTTTGTTTCAATATATAGATAAAGAAGTGTGTGTGTGTAATGAGATTGTGATTGTTATAAAAGAGGAAAGAATATCGTAATCCCTACGTGAATGTGATAACAAAAGAAAGGGGAAATTAATATATTAATTCCTACATAAATGTGACAACAAAAGAAAGGGGGAAGTAATATATTAATTCCTACGTAAATGTGATAACAAAAGAAAGGGGAAGTAATATCCTAATCCCTACGTGAATGGGATAAGAAAAGAAAGGGAAAAGTAATATCCTAATCCCTACATGAATGTGATAACAAAAGAAAGGGGGAAAGTAATATATTAATTCCTACGTAAATGTGATAACAAAAGAAAGGAGAAGTAATATCCTAATCTCCACGTGAATGGGATAAGAAAAGAAAGGGAAAAGTAATATCCTAATCCCTACATGAAT
>NW_013665936.1:386502-396455 GCF_000517525.1 Limulus polyphemus
AACAAAAGAAAGGGGGAAAGTAATATATTAATTCCTACGTAAATGTGATAACAAAAGAAAGATGAAAAATATCTTAATTCCTACGTGAATGTGATAACAAAAAAGGGGAAGTAATATCCTAATCTCTACGTGAATGGGATAAGAAAAGAAAGGGAAAAGTAATATCCTAATCCCTACATGAATGTGATAACAAAAGAAAGGAGGAAAGTAATATCTTAAAGCCCATTCGAAGCTAAAACTGAAGGTTAACCATTTCATATTCGCCATGATTTAATTATATATAATATATATGTTATGTGTGTATATTGTTTTTGTTTTCAGTTGTCGTTCCAATGAGGATTCGTCCTAGAAATATTCTTCATTTACTTTGTTAAACTGAAACAGTAGTATACAAGATAACCATTAAATTTTATACAGTAAGATAGTTATGTAAAAAGAGAATTATTTAAATGTTATGATTATTTTAATAGTTTTCCCGACGCTAATGATGCCCATTGAAATTATTGCACTTAGTTTTCCTTCACTGGTGAATAAAATATTATCATTATTCATTTTTCATTACAGCAATACTTATCATTTGGAAAATAAATGGAATTTTAAAATTCAATCTTGCATATTCTTTATTTTTTATCGCTTGTTATGAGTTCCATGAGTTACTGTTTCCAAAGTATCCACATGAAATATGTTATTGGTTACTACCAAGTGGCGTTCAACTCAAACATTTTAGATGGCGTAAAACGTGTGAGCTTTGCGATAAGACCTTCACTACCAGTGTAGACTTACATAGGCCTAAAGGCAAACAAACATTCAAATAATCCGTTTTTCTAAACAGATAAAGTTGCAATTATTCGTATTTTAAGAAACTTTTTTATTCATTTTTTAAGCTCAAAGCTACACAATGGGCTATCTGTGATGTGCCCACAACGGTCAACAAAACCTGGCTTTTAGCATTATAAACTTTCAGACTTACCGCTGAGCCACTGGAATACTATTTAACGAAATTAACTACAATGAAATTGCATATTATAAAACAACTAAACTTGTGTTTTAAAGTTCACGTTCTGTTCTTTCTGTAGGTGATGACGTTCGAAAATGAAGCTTATGGTATCTTATTTTGAAAACGTCCATGAATAAATCACTCATATTTCTAGAGAAACAGCTGGTGATTTCGCTAATGCATCAACCCATCAATATTTCGAGGTGCTTATAGCCAATCTCCTTGATGCACTTGATGCCCTCTGATATAATGTCCAACTTCTACATTCAGTGCATAAACGAATGACATAAGTAGTCTAGTTCAATAATCACAATAAAAGCGTTAATAAATTCTAGCGGTAAAAAAACTGCCTAGTTTAGTATCTATGTGTTGTTAAACAGAAAAATTACATCATGCATACACTTGTAAAGAGAGACTGTAGGCAGAGTTACTGCTACCCAGCGCGTCCACAGTTAGTGGATAGTGGAACGACATTCAATAAAGGTTAAAAGAGCGAAGGATAACTCTGACAAATAAACAGTCATGGACCAAACAGCGACAGCACCAGCAGGTTGTGAAGACCTCAGCGACAGAACAGATGGAAGAAAATGTCAAAATGTGAGGGCGGATGAAGGTTGAAGCAGAGCGAGATCACCAATCGTATTGGTCTTCTTGCCATTGGATTAAGATATCGTTCTGTCAAGAACCAAGTAGAAGTCGATGTGGAACGGTTTCTCCACGATAAAACAAGGCAGACACAGGCGTCTTTCTTAGTCCGTCGGCCCCACGAACCACAACACCAGGGCATGCTAAGATCCAACAATAAAGACAGAGAATGAAAGCCCATTTTCCCCTCTTTTCTCCTTTTACCTTTGAATAACGTTTTTTTTTAAATTTCGTCTTTATTTTCAACTTTTCATTTCTTTTTTTCAGTATAATTCTCTCTTATTCCCGTTGAAAAGTTTAATATAGGCATATGATATCAGTAATTGATGACCTTTGGTTTCAGTGATAGTGGTTTCAAAATATTCCACGGAATTGTCACAAATTAGTGAGAAAAGGTTGGATCCCATAGAAGTTTCTAATCTGAGCATAGAATTTGATATTTATTTAAGAAACAGTGAGGGATAATACAAGTTTTCTTCGAGTTTATGATATTGTTAATTTCAAGTCGAAAAATGTTATTCTAAATTAAACTTTCTTGAAAACAGCTAATGGCTTTTTTCACAGGGACTGGTGTGAATAAAGATGCAATAACATCATCATGCGTTAATTTTAAAGACTAGATTTGATCAACAAAGTAAGTTTAATCTTCAATACAACAGATGTTTAATCCCTTTATTACGATGATTCTTATTTACGACAGTAACTTGGTTGCCTTTGACAGCTTTGGTTATGACAATGTCTTTAATATATCTAAGAGCCTTAAGGTCAAGTACTTCGTCTTTTGTAAGATTACATTTACTATTAGTAGAAATGTTGCTGATGGTATTTGAATACAGACGGATTATATTTTTAATCTTATATGAGTGGGAAGATCTATTTAAGCTAGATTCAATAACTGGGATTAAACTCTCTGTAATATTAGGAAGAAGTTTATAGAAAAGTTTAATCCTTTTCTTAAGAACTTAAAGTGGTCCTCAGTTATTTGATGATTGGATACGTTTATAACTTTTGGGGGCAGAACTTATCATTATTAGTATCTGTAGTTCTGTCGTTTATCTCTACGTTTAAGGCAGGCTTTTTCTTTTCACTACAAGCTCAACGTTTTTCTATGTAAGGTTATAGTATATACAGGATTTATCCGCTTGTAAATTATAAACATCAATTCCTAAGTTAGATATGTAGTATCGTTTTTGTTCTATAATATTTCTGAATAGGATCAGCTTAGTGTTATAGATAATACATTTGAAAAGTTTATCAACCATATTATTTTTCAAAGAAATACATTTAGGAATTTAGCCACAATTTTTACAGTTTACTAATAAGAAAACTAATCTCTAATTTCAATCTTTTTCTATATTCCTGGAAAGCCTTAGAAAGGTTATACATGATTCTGATTTTTTAAATTATATACTTACTTTAAGGAGAGCTTTCGTTACTATTACCTCTTAGTATTGGAGAATATCGATTCTATCTGTTGGTAGTCCAATAGTTAAAATTCATCTTTTTCAATTGATTTTCAGAATATTCTACAACTTGTAAGGTTTAGATTATAAGTTACACACAGCTGAGCTAGTTGCAAGGGGCAATTACCAAGTCATTTAATTAATTAATTATGTTTTTTGGTTAATAGTGGTCGGGGTCATCTTAAGTTATCGACTTCCATTGTACCAGTTCAGTTTTTCGTGTAAACAGTTAGGTGTGTTAGGCTTAACGGTTGTCTAGTTGTCGTAATTAATAACTTTGGGGGCATGAGCTAAAGTGCTCAGTTAAGGAAGTTTAATTGGTTTACTCATATACCTTGTGGTACTTAATTAATAAAATATTCAAACCACAATTACTTATTGTTGTAAAAACAAAGATATTTTGGTACAAGATAAGACCACATTTGTTTATGCCACCATCAGGCAGAGTAAAAATAGACGAGACAACAGTGTATATAATTAATTTCATTAATGCATGGCACATGTCAGTTTTAAATTAACGTTCTGATTAAATAATAAAACACCAAGAAATACATGCATATATATATATATATATACCGTACTATACATAAAACAAATATTCAACACAAATATAATACAATATTCAAAATGTATTGTTAATAAATACATTCATATAGATATATATACCGTAGTATACACAAAACAAATATTCAACATAAATATAATACAATATTCAAAATGTATTGTTAATAAATACATGCATATAAATATATACGCATCATTATAAAACACATATGGTAATATAACTGAAAGACTGGAAAGAAAACTCTCTGTGTTTGATTATTTTCACGACCTTCTCATATTCAGACAACAAATCAGTTCGGTCTCATCCCAGAAGATATGACAGATATAGTTAACATGTTCTGTTACATATGATAAAGCGCGATTTTTTGCTTTTATCTGTATGTTTCTGTTCATACAAACGACATATTAGTTTACAGATTGTCTGACCTGTGTAGACAGTGTTGCATTCACATTTTATTTTTAAAAAACCCGTTTTGGTCTTAAGCTGTTAAGTTACTTTTCAATGAAGAAAGAAAATTAGAAGTTTAGTTAAGAGGTCTATAAGGAGCATTTTGAAATATTGTACTACCTTAACCCTTGATGAAACTTCTAAATTATCTAATGTTTTACCTTCACGGTTTTATACACCACCTAAAATGCATAAAGAAATATCCCCTATCGTCCTTCTGCTTTTGGTATGAGTGCGTCATCATGACTCGTAACCAATATCGTCCTTTTGCTTCTGGTATGAGTGCGTCATCACGACTCGTAACCAATATCGTCCTTCTGCTTCTGGTATGAGTGCGTCATCACGACTCGTAACAAATATCGTCCTTCTGCTTCTGGTATGAGTGCGTCATCACGACTCGTAACAAATATCGTCTTTCTGCTTCTGGTATGAGTGCGTCATCACGACTCGTAACCAATATCGTCCTTCTGCTTCTGGTATGAGTGCGTCATCACGACTCGTAACCAAATTCATAGTTGATAAAATCTCTTTCTTATTCCCTTAATGTAAACACTTCATTAAAGATTCAATCCACTTTGTTAATGAAATTCAGTCTTTAAAATACTCCGTAACGACATTACGGTTTCTTTAAATATTGTATCTTTATTCACTTCAATTCCTGTAAATGAAGCGATTAGCTGTTTTGAAGACAAATTAATCAGAAAAACATTTCTTTACTTGAAATTAGCGATTTCATAAACTTGACGAAAACTTATATTATGCCCCCATTTCCAAGCAAACAATTAATTTTATTCTTAGATGGACTATTCCCTTTCCTTACCACTTGAAACATTTTCATGGATTATTTTGAAACCACTCTTCTTTTTCGACTGTCACTGAAACCAAAAATATGGTTGAGATATGTGTAAGAAACGTTGTTAGTGTGAAGCCACAGTGACATAAGTTAAAATAATTTTACGCCAGTGAAACAATTCACATGATAACATAAAACTTACAATTGAAAATGAACAATTAACCACCTAACTTATTTTAGATGTTTTCGTTTTTAGAAGCTCTGATGGTTCCCTAGAAACGTCAGTTTATTGGAAATCTTTTCAATCACTCTACTACCACATATAGATTCGTGTTACCTTTTTCTCTACAAGTTGGTGTGTTATATACACAACAATATTGACCTTTTCAACGAAGTCGACTATCTTAAATAAAAGGATTCCAACCGATAATTCTTGATAAAGTTGTTTACAAAATAAATTTTAAAATGGAATTGTTGGATCTCACGACATTTTCGACTGTCTATACAAAAATGAAAGATAAAGTTATTTGCCTACCTTACTTTCCTCAGATCTCAAAAAAATAGGAAGACTTTTTTCTATATATATTCAGATTGCAAAGTCGCTTATAATTCTCGTAAACTTATAATCTTCTTCTTCATTTATTAAAATATAATAACTTTGGACCTTTGGACAAGAATGTTATTCATAAAATAAACTCTGAATTCAACAGTGTCTATATACTTCCGTAAACTAAAATGTCGTGTGAATGAACACAAACTTGAATAGAAAAATAAACTTTATCAGTACATGCTTTTAGCTATATTCACCTGAAGTGAGTGTAATAGAGTCGCAGGAAATAATTAAACACAGAGTTTTCCTTTAAATATAGACTAAGGTCCCGAATTTCTGTTCTCAAGGTGTACTTGGATTATCTTTATATAACAATATATTTTGTGTATTGTTTTTGTTGAATACTTACCTTGTGTTTGTTTTATAGAAAAGCCACATGGGATTATCTTCTGTGTCTACCGCGGGGAATCGAACCTCGCATTTTAGCGTGACAAGTCATTAGACATACCGGTTGTCCTATCGGAGAACCCTTATGTTATGCATAATCTCTCCCTCTCTGTCTATATATATATATATATGTACCAAAATGTCATTGTTTTTGTGGTTTCAGTGGTATATTACTTCTGTTAAAGAACTGGGATATATGTATATCATCGCATGTACCTTAATTGTTAGAAAATATTGATTCGTGATAAATTTAAAATGCAACAAAATTGGATGAATTACATATGAATATACTTGGAAGAAAATGCAAAAAAATTTCATTGTTATCAGCACTTAATTATTAGTTAAATAAATAGAGAAAGAAACTAGAGAACGTAGGCGTTGAAACGAAATTTAAATCACAATAAACAACCGATAGAATTTTTCAGGAGAAAACATTAAGTGAATAAGAATAATTCGTTTAATCCAACATTATTTGCGCTATGTTTGAGCTAAAACAAAATAAGATAAAAGCGTGAGAGTTGGTCATATTTTTCTTTAGATGAAGAAAAAAAAAACACTGTAAATGCTACGTCCCCGTGTTTTTTGAACTAATCAGATAAAGACGTCTATGGTACGATTAAATCAAAACGAAACAAACCTATACTAAAAAATTGTAAATGATAAACAAATGTTTTAATCTTTACGACGTTTCGGGTCGGTACGCCTTTCCTCCGGTAATATTTAAATTTGATGGAATATACTATGTTTGATAACCTTTCTTGGTATCAAACCTTCTGTTCCACCAAAGTTTAAAATTACCAGAAGAAGGGCGTATGGGCCATAAACGTCATGAACATTAAAACATCTATTTATCATTTACCATTTTTTGGGTGTACGAGTTTTGTCCCTTTTTGTCTTTGTTGTTTGTACGAGTCTATTCTGGGCAATTATGAGAAGTTATCAAAAGCAATTCGTGTTTGACAGATTTTCAGAATCCTACGCTAAACGATAGTGACGTTTAATGCTGCGCGTAGCACAAATACATTTGTTTTCAGTAGACGTGAATGTCAAATGACACACTAGCACGCCATCAATGTGAATCTAACGAAATGAATGCCGTGCGAGCTGCATTTGTTTTTAAGCACAAAACTACACAATGGGCAATTGTGCTATACCCACCGTGAGTATCAGAGACTTGTTGCTTTGCGAGGCTTGGATACGTTAGTACTGTATATCTAGTTCAACACTGCAAGCACATTGTTTTGATTTATCAATTATAAATATATTTAATAACATTGAAAATAACAGCCCTTACACATAACGTTTATTTTCTGCTAGTTCTTCAATATTTTTGGAAAACTGTAATATATGTTAGTGATGAACTCTATTTTCTCCGTTCATGTTTACAACCCGTCTATTATCTTATCTGTAACATTAACCTAAGCTATACATAATCGAATCAAATAACTATTTCTGTCCAAAACTTTCAAGTGATTGTACCATAGTAGCTTCCTAGCTTCTAATACTTCAGTCTCTACAATCC
The DNA here is from genome assembly GCF_000517525.1 of Limulus polyphemus. Lineage (NCBI taxonomy): Eukaryota > Metazoa > Arthropoda > Merostomata > Xiphosura > Limulidae > Limulus > Limulus polyphemus. Next base: position 393,932 of record NW_013665936.1, read on the forward strand.
AATACTTTAGGCTCTACAATCCAATACTTCATGCTCTACAATCCAATACTTCAGGATCTACAAACTAACACTTTACGCTTGTAACAAATTTTATTATGAACATTGTTTAGATTAAGTTCATAATTAGAAACATACATAGCTTATACTGCTAGATAGGTATTGCAAAACTCTCGCATATTCTCCAAAGTTGTAGAAGATTCTCGAGAGCAAGAACCAACAATATATCTATATACGTAAATGCTTTAACCAGTATTGTTAAGTAAGACTGAATTTTCTAGGAAACCTTCCCACGGCTATAAGTATAACCAACTCGATGCGCCAAGGAGAGTATTTATTATCAGTTCGCTATATATCGGTGTGCTATAAAACTTCGAAAGCTATAACTGTGATTGTTATAACGCTTATAATTCGGAAAACTTAAGATATTTGACCAGGAATATTTATAAATTTCGAACCTAACAAATCATTTAACTTCAGTGGATTCTCATCGGACAGCTGTAATTTTACGAAAACATAAATTCATCGTGGAGAGCTCAACGTGTGTGGCAAAGGACAAAGCTAGCTAGCTTCCCAGCGGATCGTATCTACATCAACTCGTAATTAACTCGCTCATCGTGAACCCTCGATAAACTACCAAGGAAGTTCCAGACAAGAAAGAAAACTTTATATTGTTTGTAAGTTTCTGAAACTTCTGTTTATAAATCATTGTTTGTAATAACTATTTGTAATAATTGTTATTGTAAATTGTATTGTTGTGTGTATATTAAAACGTATCTGTATTAAAAACGAAGACGGTGTGTATCAAGCTTGTTGGCAAATATGGTAAATTGTCTAAAATATCGGCATATATTTAAATATTAAATCCAAAGTACAATCCAATACTTCAGGCTCTTCAATCCAATATTTCAGGCTTTACAGTATCCATAATCCAATACTTCACGCTCTACAATCCAATACTTCACGCTCCACGCTCTACAACCCATACTTCAGACTTTACCATCCAATACTTCAGAATATACAATCCAATACTTCACGCTCTACAACCCAATACTTCAACCTTTACAATCCAATACTTCAGTATGTACAATCCAATACTTCACGCTCCACGCTCTACAACCCATACTTCAGACTTTACCATCCAATACTTCAGAATATACAATCCAATACTTCACGCTCTACAACCCAATACTTCAACATTTACAATCCAATACTTCAGTATGTACAACCCAATACTTCACGCTCTACAATCCAATACTCGCGGGTTTCAGTGTGATTGATGATTAAGGTAAAAAAAACAACAACACAAAAACGTTAAAATGCTTTTGAAGCCGAACGTTTTAAATGAAACTAAATTGTAAGATCATTTTCCATGCCATGCTTGTTTTGATACATTCATGTGACAAACAACAGTCCATAGGCTTTGTTAGTTTATCTAAAATAGCATAACAAAATATGTGGACCTTAACTTGCTTTTATATCATAATCCAGGAATTTCTTGACGTTCCTCAAAATCTTCTGTTGAAAACTGATTAATCTTCTTGAATGCTTTTGTAATTAAAATACGACCCTTGGCGTATATATATATATCAGGAGGACTGGACTCACGTAACTAATTGTACGCTGTGTCACCAGGTTGCATGTAACTCAGCAATGACGTATCATACATGTTGTTGATGCATAGAACTCATAAGATGCCATGCTTGATAAGAATAAATTCAAGTACAGGGTGTAGCATAATTGTTTAAGGGCGGAAAAATTAGAATTAGATATAAATATACAATTAATTAAACAATTGAAACAACTAATCTAACTAGCTTTTACAATCGTTACGCTTCAGCCTGCTCAGAAATCTTATCATCCTAAAGAGATTATAGACAGAATGGCAGAATTCACCTAATCTAATTATTTCAGAATATATTTTTCTTTAACTTCAGGCAAGGGGATAAGTGATTGAAACTGTACCAAAGCTGGTATGTGCTTTGTGTCGTTTTAACTAGCAGAAAAAAGAAATGTCAAAGGCAGCTGAAAGACATGATTTATATTTTATAGTTTGATTCTGGTAAAACTGTGACGCAAGTGATGCATTTCTATGTGAAACTGTATAATGTCATTATGGCGTTACCACACAAAAATGTCGGATACACAGTCGTACACAAGAGTATTTGAGCAGTTAAATAAAGAAAAGAGTAAACTGTGAAATAAAGTGATGTCTATAATTCCTAATTGTTCTATTGAAAACAGAAAGTAAAGTGGAGATTCAACTTTATAATAAAATAACAAATTATTACATAACATAAATATAGTGAAAATAACATACAGAAACTAATTTCCTAGGTTGACAAAAGCATTAGGGCAATCAACATATTTCGTTTGAAACCCATTCGTTACTTGAGTAAGGAAGCACATTATGCTAATATAATAACAGATTGGCAAACAACGACTTATAAGCATGAGGAAGAATTTTATTGATGGTGGAACATACTACAAGTTTCGATAGAACCTGAAGAAGACAGACCAATGTTCT
>NW_013665936.1:396575-400093 GCF_000517525.1 Limulus polyphemus
AGAACATTGGTCTGTCTTCTTCATGTTCTGTCGAAACATGTAGTATGTTCCACCATCAATAAAATTTTTCCTCATGCTTATAAGTCGTTGTTTGCCAATCTATTATTAAAACCAATTCGTTGTTAATTATTGACAATTATCATGACTGAAAAATAAATTGGAAATGTGTGACCCAAAAAAGCAAAGAGTACAGCAACAATCTCAAAATATTAGCTACTTAACTAAACAACAAGAAGAAACTGCCAGAAATATAGTAGAAAGATTAGATTTACCAAAGACGTTGTGTGAGCTATCACTGAGAAACACAGGAGATCAGGAACTACTGTGTGTGAGCCATCACTGAGAAACACAAGAGATCAGGAACTACTGTGTGTGAGCCATCACTGAGAAACACAGGAGATCAAGAACTACTGCAAATAACTCCAAAAGAACTCCAGAAGAATGTTTGTTCAAACAGCTCGGCAAAATCCTAGGGTTACTGCAAGAGATTCGACATAAGAATTGACGGAAAACCAAGATGCAAACTCTGTTAAAAACAATACAAAAAACAAAACGACTGGAGTTTAACCTTGAAAAGGTCTGATGATTTTTTCAGCCACATTATATGGACAGGAGAATCAAAAATAGATTTTTTTTCCAAGAAAGCAGCAATATATTTAAAGGAAGAGAGGATAATTTGATAGAAAAGTTCATCTTCTCTTCTACACGTACATTATTCATATTATTTATCAAGATATTTTACACTTTAATTTATTGCCCAGTGCTAGAAGGCTTATTAGACGGAAATTTATATTCCAGTAATATAATGACTCTAATCATTCCGCGAAGTCTATAAAGGAATTATTGAAGAAAACTTAGAAGGTTACAGTTATAGATTGGTCATCTCTGTCCACAGATTTCAATCCCATTGAGATGTTGTGGAGTGACTCGAAGGCTGCTGTATCAAAAAAAGGAAACCAAAGCCAATTGCAGAACTTAAAATTCTATGTCATGAAGAATGGGTAAAAGTATCTTCAGAAAGATGCCAGGAACTGGTATCAAAATACACAAAAAGACTACAACTACAAGCTGTAAGGGAATCAAATGGAGACACACAGAATACTAGAGAAAGGGTGTCCAAATAATTTTGTGAAAATTTGAAATTAATTTTCCCCTGTCGTTTCTTATTTTATTCGTGTTATGTAATAATTTTTGTTTCATTATAAAGTAGAATATCTTCTTCAATAGAAGAATTAAAAGTGATAAAAATTACTTCATTTGTGTTTTTTACTTTTTCTAATTGTCCAAATACTTTTATGTGCAATAAACGTCATCTAGCTATAAAGTAAAGTTTACTACTGGGTTATCCTAGAAATGTCGAGATAGTGACATATTTTCATAATGTTGATATTGTATATACAGAAATACCCCCAAAAATAAAACCAACAAAACACCATTTAAAACTGTTGATAACTTTAATTCTTAAGAAAATTTCGAAACCTGTAACTCATTTCAATACATTTTACTATTTCTCATCTCTATGATGAATAACCTTCGAAATTCTGTACTTAAGAAGTCTAGACATCTTAGAAACGCAGTAGGTTGTAGTATGGAAAAAATCAAAACTGCTATAAGTAATGGCTGGCTATAAGCATCCATTTTAAATTATTACGAATATTATAGATTGTACTTTGAAAGGTAAAATAATTGCTTACTTATTGTTTATTACACATTCAATAAACAGAGTTGTTAGATGATCACCACTTATTTTTATTGCAAGCTTTCAATGAGACAAGAATAGCTTTTACCATGGATTGGTAATTCTTATTTGGACATAGGCCTAAACAAGTGAAACTTTTGCCACTGTGGGGAAACAGCGTTTAGTTAGATATCTAATATATTTACTTTTATTTATCCTCTGTTTATTATTTTGTTATAATGGTTATTCTCCATTATATTGTTAGCTTAGTATATAGATTAGGGACTAACTCAAGCCTTCTGGGCTGGTCAAACCCTCTCTGATGACGAAAGTAACTTTCGCTCCACTCATAACTTTCTCACACAGTGAAAGGTTAATTTTTGCTCCACTAATAATTTTCTTAAACCGATAATTCGTGAGTGCTTTTATACCAAACTGTTCGCTTCATATGGGTAGCAAGTGCCTATTTATCAAAGATCAACCAACGTTGACACCTCTCACCAATAGAGAACCACAATTAGAAACCTACGTTAAAGCTGTTAAGAAAAACATGATATACTTATTAAAATTCCCTAAGCACACTCGTAATAACCTCAACCAAAAGTAAGAATCACTCCGAAGGCCTTAAAAATCACAGCAGCATGATTATAAAACCTGCTGACAAAGGGGTAATGGATGTTATACTTGATAAAAAGGACTAGATCACTGAATCATATCGACAACTTAGTGACACAGCTTTTTACACATAACTTTTTATAACATGATCAATGAGTTTGCAAAGACAATTAATGACAAACTAAAACAGCTCCTTCCATCCAACCAAGGTAATAAAAATACTTTTAAATACTTAGCACCAAAAAAGCTTATCCAAGAAGATTTTGCTTCTTACCCAAAATCCACAAACCTGACACTTTTGGTCGTCCCATAATTTCTGATGCTGAAAAGTTTGCTTATGTCTACCACTGCTCAAAATACATTCCAAGCAGTCTTTCTTCATAGATACTACTCGTTTTCTCAAAATTATTGAGAGTATTAATTATAATGGTCCACAGCCTCAGCATTCTTTGAACTATGGACGTCCACGTACCTAATATTCCACATAATGAAGTTATAGAATTTCTTAAAACTGCTTTAAGTGTTTTAAACAGCCCCAAATTAAATACATAATTGATTTATCCACACTTTTTCTAACACTAAATAATTTTGAATTTAACGGTAGAGCTAATGACATTAAAAGTGCCCCAGTTTTTCAAACATCTCTATAAGTGAAATTGGAAATCAAATCGTAGAGAAACGTTCCGTCAAACCACCTTCTCGAAACGAAATATTTATTATATATTTTTCATTTGGACTGCCGACATCCAGTCCCTCGAGTAATTTTTCATATGTACACCATTTCTATCAATCAATATAATTCGATATTTTCCGAGACAAATACACTGAGTGGTCACAAGTAAATAGACACCTAATTTTTCGTCATTTAACTGATTTATGATAACTAATTTGTGTTCACAGAGCACTATATAAATGAAAATGGTCCGTACACTAATTATCTTGTGCTACAACATGCCTAGAACTCAAGGTTCTCTCAACTTGTCAGATTTTGTTAGAGGAAGGATAATTGGTGAAGCAGATGGTGGAATAAATCAGCGGCAAATTTCGCAGAATTTGGGAATACCGCTTTTGACAGTCAACAGAATCATCGTGCAGTTCAGGAAACACGGCAAGGAAACATCTGAGCAGCGTCCGGGTCGTCCTGGTCCATCGGGGAGGACAAAAAGGGCTGTCAAGAGGAGCATCGAAAGGGATCCCAGATTAACGACTTCAGAAGTGGCCAAAG
>NW_013665936.1:400801-408918 GCF_000517525.1 Limulus polyphemus
TGTTTTGGTTGGTTGGAGATCAAGCTTAGTGGAGTGCGTTGGCAACATAAATTTTGCGAAATACGTCGAAATATTGGAGGAAGGACTCTTGCCAGTTTATTCCTCGAGTTTCGTGGACAAGAACACAACGTTGTTCCGGGAAGATGGAGCACTGAGTCAGACTGCTAGAAACTCCCAAATTGGCAGGAAGAAAATGGTATCCAGAAGTTGCCCTGGCCGAGCCAATCTCCTGACATGAACCCCATCGAAAACCCCTGGGCCATACTCGACCGGCAAGTCAAAAAACAACAACAAACAAAACCAACGTCGAAGAGCGATCTACTCCAAGTTTTGAAGCAAGAGTGGGCGAAAATCCCACAGTCTAAAATTGACGAGATGATTCTCACGATGCCCCAAAGGATCAACGAACTCCACGAAGCGAAAGGAAGATCTACTAGATATTAATTGAATTATAAATATATCAATTCATGTGAATATGAATGAAACATTTTCATTTTTTCTGAAAAGGTGGTGTCTATTTACTTGTGACCACGCTGTGTACATTTTCGTGATGTTACTCTATCCTTAAAAGACGGTTTCTACATACCAACTGGCACAAAAAAACTCAGAAACAGGTTATAATATCCTCACCACTAAAGTTGTCATCGGGACCACTTCAAACGAAACGTTACTTTGCGTGAAAAATCTTTACACTACCAGTAACGTTTACAAAACACACACCGAAACAATAAAAATATCAATTGAAGGCAATGCTACATAGTTTATGAAATACGAAAATAAATTGAAATAACTGACAAAATTTCCCGTGTTGTTGCTTTCAACCAATGTGATCGCAAACAATATAACAGAGTTCCTGTGGTTGTAACACATTATTCAAAACATTAAAACTCTTCACAAATCATCATTAACAAACATTTACATCTTCTACAGTTTAGTGAACGTCTAAAGTAAATTTTCTCTGAAACTTTTTTCTTCCTTCTGAAACAAATATAGCCATTTTAACGCAAAAGTTAATTATACCGCTCCACAAAATGATTGCTCCTCCAGTAATAAAACTCGCTTCCAGACCTATAGTTTAAAAAAACGAAACAAAAAACACTAGTGCTTTTTCTGAACAACTTAAAAAACCCCACTGTAGTAAAACAAAACCAACCTCTTGTCAAACTGAAAATGCAATATATCTTATAAAGTGCAAGAAAAAGGAACCATCAGCATGTTAAACAAACTCAGACTGGTCTTACAGAACGGTTAATCACCATGAATCGTCTGTCAAGACAGAAACACCTTCCTCTTGTCCACATTTTAACCAGTCTTAACCACTCCGTCAATAATAGACAAGGAAATAAAACAGACCTGCTGGATTAATATTTTAAACACCTCCTCTGCTATTTGTATGAACCTTGACCCCGGTACTAGTGGTTTTCTTCTTCTAGCTCAAAGTGGTTCCGAAAAAAATCTTAGAAAAATTATGTTTTGAAACGATTATATTTATTATTTCATAAATAAGGTTTTAATTGTCATCATTCAATTAACATTCTTTCTTTCTTTCTCTGTATTATAATTTTTTATTTAAAATCTGTTGTTTATATGTTATCATTTATGCATGACATATGCATTATTATTGGATATTATTTCTTAAATTTCTCATTGATACTTCATTTTTCCAGTTCTTATAAAATCAAGTGTTTTTCTTGATGAATATTCCAAATTTTTATTCTAGGACGTTTTTATTTTTAAACTATTTTTTCTCTTTGTTTCACGTCACTTACACATCACATATACACACATACGCTTACTCTTGATTATGTTGCAAATTGTTGCATGGGGGGAAGGTTTTTGATGCTAACCTTTGTGGATTCTCAATTGTCATAAGACACCGCGTTTTGCTTAGCACAGCTGAGGTTCGACTTGTTGCAGGTCTCTTTCTGGATGGTCAGAGAGTTCCAAGTTAATCCGTATTCCTTTGTTTTCCAAATACATTAGATACAAAGGATATCACCGTCTTAGAAATAGCAAATCTTCGATCTGAATATGTTCTTATGACGTGAGCATTTGAACAGTTTGCAGCGGAAAAGGCTTTTACATAACCTTCCCAAAAGAGATCAAATTTCTGTGGCATTACATTCCATAAAAATACCAAACAATGTCAAAATGTAGTTATGATACATGCCGTTACATTGCAACTTTATATCGGCTGTGGTTTTCACGACTTGCTGATATTCATATACGAAATCGTTTCAATAGAATGCACTCCAATTTGTAACTGTAACTTTTATATTATCATATAACATGAATCATTTGATCATATTTTGTTTGACCTCAGATTAGAAATAATAGCTTCGGAGCTTGAGGGTCATGTAAAAATCTAAGACACATTGTTTCCACCTACTGTTTTTATGTATATTAATTCAATTTTGTATTTACTTGTCATACATCTGATTCTTCTGTACTCCAATACCACATATTATTATTTTTTGGTACTTTGTTTTAAAATAAATAACATATTGAATACAAAATTATTGGTACTATACTTTTCTTATTGTAAATTTATGTGAGTGTTTATAGATCATCTACATAGAAATAAGCAATATTTGTAGAATATTTCAACAGTTTTTGTTAAGTTTCTTGCAGTTGAAAACTATGTTTCACATCTATTCAAAACATTGAAATTTTGTTCAAGTTTTAGTTTCCTTACGAGATATATTTTATTTTAAATGGAAACTTATTTGAACAATACTTGAGTTAAAAAACAACTTTTGAAATTATATCGTTATTTCTCAACCTTTTTCCTGCATATGCTTAATCTCACTAATTACCTATTTTCACTTAGCAATCTAGATATTGACGAACACTCGATTTTACCAATTTGTTCCGTGTTTTAAGTGTTTATTACATAACATACAAATTTATTTGATAAGTTCTCTGTAACTTAATGCTTCTCAAAGAGGCTTACTCAGTCTATCAGAAAATATGTTTTTTGAAATTCTCAGATAGTGTTTGCAGTCTGTCTTTTCTTTTTCATATCTAAATAAAATAACGCTTCATAAGATCAGCAAGAGGACGAAACTTTTTTGAAGCACATTTATGTGATAAACTATAGGATTTATGCCAGCTTTCTGACACATATATTTAGTAAAGTCACTCGGTGACGTTTGCTAGTTGTGTAAGCAACTACATTGTTGTAGAGAATAGTGAAATGTTAAACGAAACGGAGGGTTTCCCGTCTAATAAACATAATGTCAAAATTCAGTTTCTATTAAATAAACGCAGCAAAACACACGTGTAATGTAAGTATTTGGTAATTTTGCCTGAGTTGAACATTTTGTAGAGATTATTTTACATATTTACAACTCACGAAATTTCACTTCACTATGAATACAGTCTTCCAGATCGCCAAGCGAAGCCTGATATCGAACATTCCTTGCTTAAAATCAGTGTTGATAATTATTGAAGGTATCATTGACTACTCCTCTGAAATAATTATGTATATTATCTTTAGTGTGTGGAATCACTTGACGGGATGTAACAGTGTCGTAAGAGCATAGAAGTTCGATAAGATGATGTTCAGTGAGTTCCGGTCAACTCTTTTTGTTTAAGGAATGTGTCAATCAGTTTAGCAAGCTGTTATTGGACTCTATCATCCAATAGGCTGAAGTCAGAATTAAGTGCATAGGCATATCGCAACACAAAGGATTGGAGGTTTATGTAACTGTATTTTTCGTTTTATTGTAAAGCTGTACAATAGCATATCGGCACTGTGTCTATGTTTCGAATAAAACCCGAATTCTAGCATACAAGTCTTCAAGCTTACCACTGAGTCAGCAAGGGTACAAGTTCGTATTATGTGATCCCTATAATATGTGGTACTAATGGTAGTATTTCACAGGATGTAGAGGTTGGTACATACAGGAATGCTTATTCTCTCCCATACAATGCTTCCATCACTGGAGGACGAATTACTTTTCTGAAAATAGTACTGGATCCTAATTTTCTCCAAATATGGAAGTTCTGTTATTTAGCTATAGTGTGCTTTGTTATGAGTGGGATTCTCCCATCTGAGTATCTTGCGTACAAATCTGTCAGATTAAGTCTATTTCTTAACAGTTGTACAAAAGTTAACTTCTAATTAAATATACTAGGATATGTTAAAAAGTTAAATTCTTGCCGTGGCTTTGCAAGCCACATAGGGCCGGTGCTTTCGATCTCTTGCTTCAAGTGGCACAAGTGGATGAGAATGGTGACAGATTCCCCTGAACGATATGCCAGTCCACCGCAGATTAACCCCAGCTAAAAGTTTACCCATCATACAGCTGGGTAAACTGAAATAAGTGGAGTAAGGGTTTTGCTCAAGGACACAACATCATGACGCGGACCAGCAACCATCCGAGTACGAGTCCAAACCGCGAATCCACTCAGTGTGTTCGCTACAATAAAATAAAATAACTGACGCTTAGAGAATAATTAATTTGATGTTTGGTGTTTTATTACATAATATAGTGTGACAGGAGGCATAATACAAGAAGTACAATCAGTGCCTCATGTTGAAAGTTGCTATCAATTCCCTGTTTTCTGTAATCATTACCGTTTTTCATGCTGAAAGTTGCTATCAATCCCCTGTTTTCTGAAATGTTAGACTATTAAATGTTAGACTATTAAAATGCAAAGAAATGGTTCAGTTGCTGACTCGTAAAAATTTAAGTAGAGGACAATAAAATATTTCAGTGCTCTTAGTTATTTAACGGACTAATATCGTTAACCTTTAAATTATTGACTTGTTTTTATGTTGTTCACATCCGATCGAGTCCACATATTGCATCATAATGAGCAATTTAAGTTTTTTTTTTCTTGTTACAACACCGAATTCAAACAATTGTATAAAAAATGGCGAAATCACGCATTTTTATGCAGTGAATATTAACTGGAATATTGTTGGTATTCTTTTTCATCTACTTTGTGTGACTCATATGTTATTATAAAACTCTTTATCAACAAAGTCAAGGCTCCAGAAGCAGTAATGCAAAAATAGTTTAGATAAGTCTGATTAAAAAAAACAATGGGTTCAAGGAACTCCCCCCCCCCCTCCTATAGGATCTGCGGTAAGCCTGAAAGCCGCTGTGGACGCAGCTCAGATAGAACATTGTATACGTCTGTGTTTAACAACAAACAAACTCCATCGATAATTAAGCCTGAAAGCCGCGGTGGACGCAGCTCAGATAGAACATTGTATACGTCTGTGTTTAACAACAAACAAACTCCATCGATAATTAAGCCTGAAAGCCGCGGTGGACGCAGCTCAGATAGAACATTGTTTACGTCTGTGTTTAACAACAAACAAACTCCATCGATAATTAAGCCTGAAAGCCGCGGTGGACGCAGCTCAGACAGAACATTGTATACGTCTGTGTTTAACAACAAACAAACTCCATCGATAATTTTAGGATAACGTATTTTTTGTTGTTGTTAAGGGCCTGTGATGCATAAAACGTGCGACGTTGTATTGGAAGTTAAGGTAATGTTTAAAATGAAATATATAAAATAAATTCAGGTTTAAACTGTATGTCTTGAACTATATACTATAGAACGTTAATGAACATTCAGTTATGACTGTTTTCATTATTGTCCATAAATATCCTGAAAAAGTATTATAAAGATTAGTTTTAAGTAAGACTTTTCTATTACCAAAAGGAAATACCAAGATTATTCGCGACAAGCCTATTTCTCATCTCTTTCAAAAATATTTTCACACTTGGCATCACTTCCGTAAATTGTTACTTTTTGGCAAAAGGGAATTATGTTATATTATTTACTACGTGGCTGTATCTTTCATTGTTACTGTTTTTCATGATCAATAACTATTTACACCTGTACATACACCCACGAAATATGAAGCACAGATTCTTTTTTATGTAGAATACAACTGTCAATTTATTAATATCACGTATAGAAGATTGAGAATGATGATAAGTTGAACAAAAGCTGGCATATTACGGTTGGTTTACAACAAAATATCAAAGCCATGCCTTGCTAGCTGTTAGGATACATTTTAATCAAGGTTTGGTCTCAAACCATTATGTATGCACGATATCTGCTTTTTGTTCTATAGTACATAGTCTTTATTTTTCAATCTATTTTCACAGTTAATTTAGAAAATATATATTATTCATTGAGAGGACGACGGAATGCTATTGCAAGCATAAAAATGTGTCGTTTTTATTGGACGGGCAAATGACCTCTTGTTGTGTAAAGTATTTATCATTTTCATCTCATATAAGGGATTTATTGATATAAAAAAATTGAAACAAATTTTGTTCCATCGATTACGTAAAAATGTTAATTACCAGGGGCATATTATTGCCGATATTACACTTCAGTGTATATACGTATATTTTGTACTCCAATAATTTGAATTCATATGGTTGAATGGAATAATATAGTTCGAGATGTATTACAAAGCTGCAAATAGTCGAACACTTTTGCAAGTGTAGAATTATAAGTTTGAATAACATAAGAGAATCGTTAAGATCTATTTAAGTTAAAAATTTCCTTAGCCACTTAGTTTGCTAAATTAAATGTCTTGTGATTTTTCTTAATCTTTGTATGTCAAATCAAAAATGTGATAGATGTAAACATACAGTTCAGGCAATATATAATTCAAACAAACCTTCTGTTATATATATTCTGAGCCCCCCCCCTTCAGTGGCACAGCGGTATGTCTACAAACTTACAACGCTAGAATCCGGGTTTTGATACCTGTGGTAGGCAGAGCACAGATAGCCTATTGTGTAGCTTTGTGCTTAATTACAAACGAACAAATATATATTTTGAGAAAAATAATAAAATGATAAATTACAAAAGCAGGAAATTTATGTTGAGCATTAGCTAATTTTAGGTTTAACAATTCTACCTTAATTAAATTAGTGATTTTCATAAAGATATGGAAATTGGCATTTGTTTGAAAACGAATCAGTTTCGATAGACAAAAACCCCATTTCAAACATTTTTCTTTTTTTACAAAAGGTCTGATGTCAGTTAATCATTATCATAAAAATGTTCCATTTTAACGATTTAAAACAATATAAATAACTTACTCCCCTTTTATTTATCGTTCCTCTTTTCTGGTTTCTAGTGGTGATATATGTTTTATTCGTTTGAATGTCTTCTGCACTTCCTTCTCAACAGTTGCAATATTAATTCTGAAGTTTTTCCAAAGTTTACATGAATTCCATTTTAACACAAAATGTTAGTCCTAAAATTGCATCTTCTTGCCATTGTTACACTTTCATCTTTACTTAATTAATTACAAACGGCGATACTACACGAAAATACTTAACTCGGGGAAATTATCCGAAACCAATTAAAAAACAGGTTTTAGCTTCTTTTCACACACAGATTTTATGACCCTGTGATCATATTTATTTATTACTGGCGTCATATTGAAAATTTCTGAATTCTATAGATATTTCTCTCACCGTGTAAGAAAAGCTTTTAAAACCTTCATACTGCAATTATTTCTGCAAATGCAGAGACTTGATAATTGAAATGCTATAGTTAAGACAGATAACGGCATTCTTTCGGTTCACAGTACCTTCTAACATTTAACACTAGAACGTGATGTTTTTAACAAGTGCACTTTGACATGAGCAGACGTTTCAAGTTTGTTAAAAGCAAGTTCTCGAATCTATCAAAACTGATTCATCAGTTGACGGTAAATGTTTTTCATGACCAGTGGTTACTTACATCAGTAAAAATAGATTCATCAGTTAACGTTATTGTTTTTCGTGACCAGTGGTTACTTACATTAGTAAAAATAGATTCATCAGTTGATGTTAATGTTTTTCATGACCAGTGGTTACTTACATCAGTAAAAATAGATTCATCAGTTAACGTTATTGTTTTTCGTGACCAGTGGTTACTTACATTAGTAAAAATAGATTCATCAGTTGATGTTAATGTTTTTAATGACCAGTGGTTACTTACATCAGTAAAAATAGATTCATCAGTTAACGTTATTGTTTTTCGTGACCAGTGGTTACTTACATTAGTAAAAATAGATTCATCAGTTGATGTTAATGTTTTTAATGACCAGTGGTTACTTACATCAGTAAAAATAGATTCAT
>NW_013665936.1:409511-418331 GCF_000517525.1 Limulus polyphemus
AGATAACGGCATTCTTTCGGTTCACAGTACCTTCTAACATTTAACACTAGAACGTGATGTTTTTAACAAGTGCACTTTGACATGAGCAGACGTTTCAAGTTTGTTAAAAGCAAGTTCTCGAATCTATCAAAACTGATTCATCAGTTTACGTTAATGTTTTTCATGACCAGTGGTTACTTACATCAGTAAAAATAGATTCATCAGTAAAAGTTTTGTACTGTCTGTGAAAGCTGTAAAGCGAAAAGTTTTGTCTAATTAAAGAAAAACAACAACAACTAAGTCTTGTGTTATGAAGCCGTTTATTTCTAAAGTTTACCCGTCATTTGTACTCCAATATCCAATATCTGATCGTTTCTACGTACCATTGTTACTTAAAAATGGTGATACTACATGAAACTGTCTAAGTGACATAGAAAATGCGAAAATACAGAATTAAGTAAAGATCACTTGGCTTGCGGCTAAATTCATTAATTTCCATATTTTCAGATCCTACGACTCTGTAGCCGTATATATTTATTACTGACGACACACTGAGAATTGAGTAATATCATACTGCATAATCTTTAAAATGTTTCTCTTACCATCTAACAATGACATACTGGGAAAAATAGCTATACCCTAGCCAAATGATACATTAAAGTCTGGTGCCATTGTCAACGCTCCCAGTGGCTCAGCGGTAAGTCTGAAGGCATATGACGCTAAAAACTGTGTTTCAATACTCGTGGTGAGCACAGCAAAGACAGCCCTTTGTGTAGCTTTATGCTTAAGAACAAACAAAGCCATTAACAGCATTTTTTTTACATATCGTTATAACGGCAAATGGAACTCCTCCTTAAAGAACCAGAAATATTTGATATTTGAGCTGAAAATTAGTAACGAAACAAATTGCAGTATGTGAACAGCACCTCAATGAAACAATAATTTTTAAGCCTTGTATTTTGGTTCTCAAAATAATACTTTTAACTAAGAAACCAAGGAAACGATCTTCAATTACTATAATAGCTACCTAATTGGTCGATAGGCGACTCGAGCATATTCTGCATCAAATTCCACCCATTTCTTTATAAATCTGACGGATCAATAACTCAAGAACAGTACAGAAAAGGATTTATAGATTTCCACCCATTTTTTTTTATAAATCTGACGGATCAATCACTCAAGAACAGTACAGGGACGAATTTATAGATTTCCACCCATTTCTTTATAAATCTGACGGATCAATAACTCAAGAACAGTACAGGAAAGAATTTATAGATTTCCACCCATATATTTTAAATCTGACGGATCAATAACTAAAGAACAGTACAGGAACGAATTTATATATTTCCACCCATTTCTTTATAAATCTGACGGATCAATAACTCAAGAACAGTACAGGAAAGAATTTATAGATTTCCACCCATATCTTTGTAAATCTGACGGATCAATAACTCAAGAACAGTACAGGAAAGGATTTATAGATTTAGGAAACGTAATAGGTTAGCAGCTTCTCTTCTTATAGAATGATAAATTAATATCAATACTAATACGATAGTCATATCCTTAACACTTTTTATTGAATATAAGCAACATAATGTTTAAAAAGTGCGCTTAAGGTTGTTAGTTTAGTAAGTTTACTTTTTTATATATACTAGCTTTGTACATGAAGTCAGTAAAGTTTAATGTTAATTTTACACGGAAAAAGTCTAGATATAAACTACCTTGAAGATCGTAAGTCAAACTTATGTAGCCTTTAAATACGATCAAATATCTTACCCCTCCACCACCAAGAATTAATTATTATTTATTCAAGTATAGTCAGCAGTTCTCACTAGACCTTGGACCTACTAGTTCTATGGGAGGGGTATCCAAGAAACCCATCTGAATTCGTATTAGCCGATCGGCAGTTTGCCAGTCTCTTGGTGATAATTACTTGTACCACGTGGTGTAGCGTTATTAACGTTCAAAAATCATGTTTCTCCATACAGTATGCCATATGATATTGCTGGAATGACGATTTAACAAGCTGTGTTATTACTCTTAATATGTTAGTTGTATTATATACATGGTAAAAAAAAATCACTGATATTGCATGTATGCGAGAATTATTAATTTCTGTTGTTGTTGTTTGTTATTAAGCACAAAGCTACACAAAGGGCTGTCTGTGCTCTGCCCACCACGGGTATCGAAACCCGGTTTCTAGCAGTATAAGTCCGTAGACATACCACTGTGCCACTGGGGGAGGCCTTAATTTCTGCCATATATAAACTTGAAATGAGAGAAAGTTTAACCTCATAAAAACACATCAAAGCAAGTGTTAAGAGGGCATGAGGTATTGTAAAATAGTGCTTTTATATACATGTGAAATTCATGTGTAGTGCTCAAAATCTCCTAGATACGCTACTTGTGCAGAATTTCTTTATTTAGTTAACGTCTTTGAGAAAAGGATGTAAGTAGTCATAACCTCGATTTAATATTTTACCTCAGTCTAAGGCTACATGCCACCATGAAAATGTTATAGAGCTGATGCTTATTTAGATGAGCTTATGCATAATCCCTTTTCTGGTATGTGGGCCACACCGAAGTGGGAGAGTTGACACAGAGATTTATACAAGTTAATACAAGCTGGGAGTTAATCCTCCTTTGAATATGTATTGTTAGACTTATCACGGACAAAAGTAATATAGGATTGTGGGATGCCACACTAGCACTTTGTTCTGATTTGAAAGCTCAGTATAGATATAATACTTTCTGCCTTTATTTAGTGAAGAAGTACTTTCCTTGTACTTCAGCAGCCACAGAATGAGATAGTCTGAACACTCAGAAGCCAGCCAGTTTAGCTTGATATTGTAGTTTTTAAAGAACAAATTGCATTGAGAACTTAATATTACCTGTTGACTCTTGTTTTATCTGAGAATATCATAATTACGGCGCGTATAAAAATTGGAGAAAAAAATCTACGTTTCTTAAAATGCTTATTCAACTCCATAAACCTGATTTAATAGAACTATTTGAAGCTGTAACTTGAAACCGGAAAATGAAACAATTTGCCTAAATACTGTAGCTTGGTTGTAGTTAAGTACAAAGCTACACAATAGGCTATCTGTACTTTATCCTGTTTATACAGGTGTTTATACTGGTGAGTGGTATCCATATATACTGTTTATACTGGTGAGTGGTATACATATATACTGTATATACTGGTGAGTGGTATCCATATACACTGTATATACTGGTAAATGGTATCCATATCTACTGTTTATACTGGTGAGTGGTATCCATATATACTGTTTATACTGGTGAGTGGTATACATATATACTGTATATACTGGTGAGTGGTATCCATATACACTGTATATATTAGTAAATGGTATCCATATATACTGTATATACTAGTGAGTGGTATACGTATATACTGTTTATACTGGTGAGTGGTATCTATATACACTGTATATACTGGTAAATGATGTCCATATATATTGTTTGTTATGATGAGTGGTATCCATATATACTGTTTGTTCTAGTGAGTGGTATCAATATATATACTGGTCAGTGGTATCCATATATACTGTTTATACTGGTGAGTGGTATCAATATATAATGTTTATACTGGTGAGTGGTATCCATATGTAATGTTTATTATGGTAAGTGGTAGCCATATATAATGTTTATACTGGTGAGTGGTATCAATATATAATGTTTATACTGGTGAGTGGTATCAATATATAATGTTTATACTGGTGAGTGGTATCAATATATATTGTTATACTGGTGAGTGGTATCAATATATAATGTTTATACTGGTGAGTGGTATCTATATATAATGTTTATAGTGGTGAGTAGTATCCAATGCATGATTACTAGTTGTAATAGGAAACGAATCATCAATCACTTCAAAGTTTTTTGGTTAAAGTGAATTAAAAGAATAATTGATATTCAAACAATATGAAACTTAAACATACTAAAGTTTTGGTTTCACAAAATGTTTTGTGTTAAATGAAAACGTATTCATTTCTCAAATGGTGCAAAACAGAAGTAGCTAAATATAAAGAGTACTTACAAATCAAGTATCAAGCCAAACAAAAGTTAGAAAAGTTTATTTTCCAACTGCTCGCGATGTTTGAATATTATAAATATCAAGGCAAACAATGAAGTTAAATATAAAACCAAATCCCCTTCACACGAATTTCCGATGGTTCATCAAGTGAGGTATAATGAGTTGTATTAAATTTTTCTAAAAATTAACTTTACTCTAAATTTAATGACTGATTCTAGTAAGAATGGCCTGAGGATGACAAAATCTTGTCGAAACGTTGTACATTTATAACAGTTTTTATTACCCAGTCAAGCCGTCTCAAAACTTTTATTCAATGACTAACTGATAAGAAGCCAACTTGATTTAAAAGTGATTCCCAACAGAGAAAATTGTTTTCTAAATAGAATATTTAACCATTTGTCAATGATAACGTTCTTATTTTTATAAAGTATACGCAACCAGTTTGTTAATACATATGACCAATGGATCATGAAATGCGTGCAAACAATAGTAATTCAAATTACCTGACTTCTTTGGAAAGTCTGGTAACAATAGTTTGAAACGATATCAGATGTATCGTATGAAAGGAGCTAGAAGTACAATAACGAATGAATGTGTTAGACCAAACCAACAAAATTCTACTCCTTTTTTCACCCATACGTTTTTGTAATTACAAAACTGGCAAAAAATATTATTGTAAAATAATTTATTCACCAATATTAGATACGTCTTAACATTCTATCGTAAAAGATATCTAGTGAGGGGGCTTAATACAACGTCAGTTTACCTTTATCAAAACCATGTTATATGCAGAAGTAAATCAGTTGTTTGACATAATTATTACAAAATACACAAGTACCGTAGTTCTATTATAGTAATAATGGGGCATTTTCAAACACTCAGTTCTAACACACTTCAAGTCGGTTTGCAAAAAAACTAAATGATTACATTGTAGCAAATTCGAGACTAATGAGATATTTAATATCTTTAATGGGTGATGTCCATACAGCGTTGAGTGGTTATTATCCCATAATTATACGTTTGGAAGGACGTGAGTTTTTTGACATTTTTTTCTTTTTTGCTATTCTTATTTTCTGTGTACGACTATCAGATGTTCGTTTTCTTGGACATGGTAAACCATCTACGATATACTTATTGGTGGCATAGTTTTTGATGTTTTTTGGTCATTCGTTCAGACTCATCAAATGTACCGCTTACTGCACACTGAGTGCTGTTAACTGCTGTCTTTGGAAGTGCTTTAGGGATTTATGATTTGATTTTTACTGCATGTAACACGACGTGGAGAAGGTATTTAACATCTCGTTAGTTTGTGGCTCAAAGTAAAGCTAAAATATATCCTATACATATAAGTATTTTTACAAAGTAGATATACTATTCCAGAATAAGAACGTACTCATTTTCAAAATTCACGTGTCTCAATGTGTGTGTGTGTGTGTAATGACTTTTAAGAGCTTTTAAAGTCAGCCTCAATTCGAGTGTAAAGATGCCAGCAAAATTCACAAGTCGAGTATTCGTGCAAAACTTCCGGCAATGCGAGGAACCACAAATTAATCTTCAACACCCTTTAGATTATTTTACTGCATTGAAATTTACAAGATGATTATCCTACCAAGGTTGCTGTACATGGTAATGTATTCCGAGTTTAAAGGGTTCATGGTAATGTATTCTGAGTTTAAGGTTCATGGTAATGTATTCTGAGTTTAAGGGGGTTCATGGTAATGTATTCCGAGTTTAAGGGGTTCATGGTAATGTATTCCGAGTTTAAGGGGTTCATGGTAATGTATACTGAGTTTAAGGGGTTCATGGTAATGTATTCTGAGTTTAAAGGGTTCATGGTAATGTATTCCGAGTTTAAAGGGTTCATGGTAATGTATTCCGAGTTTAAGGGGTTCATGGTAATGTATTCCGAGTTTAAAGGGTTCATGATAACGTATTCCGAGTTTAAATGTAATTTCCTACTGAAAGCATTTAAAAAATTAAGATTTTATGTTTAAAAGAAAAATAGAAAAGATTGATAAAACCCAAGATTTGGGGAACTAGAGAAAAGCCTGTAAAATTGTTCCAGTATTTTCACTCGTTTTCTTTACGTAAACTTTAAAGTATTGCAACCTGAGACTCAAGAACTGTAAAAAAAAAAAAAGAGATCCTTATATACTGAACGATTTACTTTTTTTACTGATGCGGCTACATTGATCAGTGGTTTTACACAGGCATATATGATATTAATATGGATTTTGTAATATATTAATAATGATTCTCTAGACAGTGAATTACACATTGTAATCTAAGTTCAAGAAAGTTTATATTTATAAGGACATTATATATGCTTTGCTGTATAAAATGTCTCATAATGATGAAAAATAGTATTTACAAAAGGCACTTTGTATGTAAGCAAAAACGTCTTTTGTTATAAAAAAATGTAATATTATCAAAAAATTCGTTGATTTTAGTAGAAAATTATTATTTATTATTATTAGTTGTTCCTTATTATTAAAACATATCATTCATGAGAAATGTTCCGCTGTTTTTTTATAGTAAATTGCTATAATTAAAGGGAATACATATATGGAGATTTTCCATATTTATAGTTCATTGCTGTTAAAGTAAATATATAAGTGGAACTGTTCTATTTCCATGACCTAGTTCTGTTAAAAATAATACATAAAATATTGATTTTGGGTGTTCGTCGCTCATTTCTGTTAAACAGACAATACATAATGGATTGATAAATAGGTTTCGAATAGTTCAGTATGTTCTTAAAAGGAACATAGATAACGATGTAGTACTCTTTTATTTACAGTTTAGTGCTGTCAAAGAGAACAGAGATATGGGGTTGTTTATATATTCTTGGCCGTTAAACAAACAATACATAATGGATTGATAAATAGATTTCAAATGGTACAGTATGTTGTTAAAGGAACATAGGTAACGACGTAGTACTCTTTTATTTACAGTTTAGTGCTGTCAAAGAGAACAGAGATATGGGGTTGTTTATATATTCTTGGCCGTTAAATGAACAATTTATATAAGCACATATTTACAGCCTTTCCAGATTTCTTACTATTGTCAACTTCTTTTTAAATAGTCTGGTTATACTAAGCCTATAAATTGCTAAATGTTTCTTTACATTTTGTTAATAATTCTTGCAGGAAATAATTTCTTACATTTGTGTATAAAATGTCATGTAGATTAACAATTAAAAATTAAATATCAATTTAAACTCACAACTATGAGAAATATACTTTTAACATAATAATTAGTTGAAAACTGAGTGACATAGTAGATGCATGGTCTTGAGAATGTATTAAAAAATTGCGTTTTACAGGCGTATAATCTCAAATCTAATTTTCTCCTGTTTCACATCTTTCACTTCAGATTACATTATTCCTCTATATGTAAGGCTTCAGATATAAACGTTATAATTTCAGAAATGTGGCGCCTTTCTAAGCGAGTTTTCAGTTTGTCTTCCTTTCACCTGGATTATTACTATATATTTTCAAACAATTATTTTTATTTTATGAATGACCATTTCCCATAACATGCCCCCCCCCAGTGGCACAGCGGTATGTCTCCGGACTTACAAAGCTAGAAATCGGGCTTCGATACTCGTGATGGGCACAGCACAGATAGCCCATTGTGTAGCTTTGTGCTTAACTTTAAACAAACAAACATATAATATGTGTTATTTTATTTTTACGCTACAAAACATTCTCTTTTAATTTTGAATAGAAAAAAAGTTTTTTTCTCATGAACTAGTTTCTGTTTTGTAATAATCTAGAGCCATCTCTTAGATAAAAACAGAAAAACACCTGAAGATAAAAACCAAGGCGTTCATATTATACCAAGCTAATCCTGTGAGAAAGATTATGTTGTTGAAACCGAAAGAAGTGTTGACACGAGAGTTTCTGAACATAAAAAAACAACATAAAATATGGAACCAAAACAATGTCATTTTTTTTTCATATCAGAGATCCTGGCTGTCAAATTGATTGGAAATCAACAAGAATTTTATACAAAATGGATAACTTAATAAAAAAGAAGAATCGTCGAAAGTTGCTTAATCATAAGCCTGCTTAATTTCAACCCCCCCAGGTCACTTTAAAGCTAAAAACTTCCTGACACCCTGTGTCCTTAAGGAGTTTCCAAGATCAGGAGTCACGAGGCGATTGTTGCCCAGTTATTTTGTTTCCTGCAAGAAGACAACGCTAGACTGAAGAGAACGCACGAATGTGTCGAAACTGGTGTGAGAGATTTATTATTATATATCAACGTTTGTTTATATTAAGTTTATATTTAGAAAAATGCATAGCTTATACTGTTAAATATGTATTGCGAAGCTCCCGCCTATTCTCTAAAGTTGTGAAAGATTCTCGAGTGTAAGAATCAACAATATATGTATGTACGTAAACGCTTGTGTTAGTGTCAGTATTGTTACGTAACTGAAATTTCGAAAAACTCTCCACATGCCTGTAACTATAACCAACACGACGCGCCAAAAATGAGTAGCTATTATTTGTTTGCTATAGTCAGTGTGCTATAAACTTCGAAAGCTTTAACTGTGATTGTTATAACGCTTATCAATCGGAAAACTTCAGATATTTGACCAGGAGCATTTACAAAGTCCGAATATTACAAATCATTTAATTTCAGTGGATTCTCATCGAACATTAGTATTTTTACGAAAACATTATATAATTTTATCGTGGAAAACTCGGCGTGTGTGGCTGGTGAATACGAAGGACAAAGCTAGCTAGCTCCCTGTTAAGTGAATTATACCTACATCA
>NW_013665936.1:419217-421730 GCF_000517525.1 Limulus polyphemus
GAATCTGAATCACTTGAAAAAAACACGGGGGTGCTTAACTTTTTTCCAGGTGTATAGTTGTGAGCAGCTTCCTTTGTATTCGACGTTTGCTAATCGCTTGTTTATACGAAATCTCAGGCACAAAACCACCTGACTCACTAAATAATGGTTGGGTGGATAAAAAGCCAATGTAGCAGTAAACTGTTGAAAAACTTGTAACATTTAACTGAATGCGTATGCACGTAGGTAGCTTAAAATGTATTCTCCATAAATGGACATAAAAACTTAATAAACAAGATAATTAAAAATTGTTAATTAAAAAAGGGGAATAGGGATCGTCATAAAAGTACAGACACAAATTGAATCTAAATGCAAATATTAGATTTTCAAGTCTACAACTAGAGACTAAAAAAGTAAACAAACCTGGCTGGAAATAGCTCTATCAAGCTACAAAACCCTATTTTGACTCCACTAAAATTGATATATACTGTAGACATGCAATCAAAATAGGGACTTGTAACTTCAGAAAATAATGTAGACATTATTTCCAGCCTTGGTTTTTTTCCTTAGAATTATTAGTAGTAGGCTTGAAAATACAACCATTGCATTTTGATTCAACTTATTTCTGTGCTGTTTTGACGATCCCTATTCCCATTTTTCAATCAACACTTGTTAATTATCTTTTCACTATAGATGGTTTCTAACGTTTTCACACACAGTTTTACTCGTGTAGTTGAACGTCCGAAGGTTCAGTGTAATAGTTTACGTTTTTGTAAGTTTAAACGTACTATATATATAGTTACATTCTTCTCTTTTTCAGTATTCAGAAACTTTCTAAATTGTATGTGCGGGTAAGAGAAAAGTTTCAGTATCCCGCTGTAATAACTACGGATGTAACGGCTTCTTCAGTTAAGACACACAGATCAAAGACCTTCCTTTCGACTTAGATTTATCAGCCTGGTGTTTTCCCTGATATCGGCTAATTTATTGTATACTGTGTCTTTTTATTCTCTTGAAACTCAAGAAAAGCCAAGTAATATAAGGTAACGTTTTTAAAGATAGTATTGATGTCACTTACGTTATAGATTAGGGATAAGGATATCATAAAACCTGAGTGAAGATGCAGACGTTTTTACGACAAGAAGTCAACTTATGTTACCATATCTTCTTATATATTAGGCTAATAATATTTCCAGTTTTGATTTATCCTAAGCACCCTAACTTGCATTGTTGCAAATACAGCAAAGAATAAAAAAAATCCGGCAGATCTCCCGTTCTTTTTAAGCGCAAAGCTACGTAATTGGCTATCGAATTTTAGCGTTATAGCACATGTATTGATTATGAAACAATAAAAGTCCCAAAATTACGCCGTTTTGATGATAATTATGTGAAAAATATAACGAAACAGAATGATATATTTTATTTTATATTGTTATTTTTAAAATTTTCATAGTTAACACTATTTTAGTAGCACTGATGTGTGGATATGTTTTCAAAGAACGATTATAGTAGTTTCAAATTTAATTTAGCATTATAAGTTGTACTAGTGTTGAATTTTCTATGAACCAGACTGAGACATTAATCAACTTTATCACATTCTATTAGAAATTATTTTATCGTTTTTATTGGCACAGTTATTTATGAATTTATCTTAACAGATAAATTACTCAACAGATTTATTCCTTGCCTTATATATTTAAGAAATTTAACCTTCTTCTTTAGTAAAATATATCCAAAAACAAATAACAACAGCTTTCATAAGGAAATGATTCGTTATTGCTAAAACAGTCGGGTATTTCACATAGCACAAGCATAAGAAAATGGCAGGCGTTCTCAAAAGTAGTTTTCCTTTGAAGTAAGGACTTTGTACAGCAAAAAAACCACTTGTATTAAAATGAATTACATTATTTAACGGAAAAGAGATATCCAATAAGAATAGTTAAGACTAGCATTATTGTAACTGTAGGAACGAAGTATTGGATCATATGAATGTGTTATTGTAACTATAAGAACAAAGAATTGGATCAGTTGAATATATTGCCGTTTTCGAATAACTATAACATGCTAAGCTAAAGAAAAGGTAAGTCCGGCCAAAGGCTGGCATGCCACTAAAGGATTATGCCCTCTGTATAGCCAAGAGATGTGACGAGAAAAAAGTAGGAGAAGATAATATTTCGTTGTTGTCGAATTCGATGACGAGGAACCCACTTTGAAACTAATAATCATGACAAAACCTTGTCGAAATGTTGTACATTTGCTGTTATGTTAAACTTATATTAAAGTTTTTCTTCATTACCCATTCAAGCCCTCTCCAAGCATTATGAATATTTAGTTGTTGTTGTTATTCGTAGTTAAGCACAAAGCTACACAATGGGTTATCAGTGCTATGCCCAACACGGATACCGAAACCCCATTGTTAGCGTTTTAAGCTTTCAAACTTACCGCTGTGCCACTGGGGGCAGAAAATAAGTTTAGTTTTTTAATTACACGCAAAGTTACACGAGGAATATCTGCGCTAGCCGTTCCTAATTTAT
>NW_013665936.1:421918-427830 GCF_000517525.1 Limulus polyphemus
TATAACGCTCCCACGTCTGAAAGGGCGAGCATGTTTGGTGGAACGAGAATTCGAACCCACGACCCTCAGAAGATAAGAAACGATGAAAGAGAAAATTGTGTGAGTAAAGACGTTGTATTAAAGATAAAGAAAAAGGGGAAGTTTATGACGTAATGGACATGAATTACGTAGATCGTAATGAACATTTCACTTTTTATACATTTTTTTATTTTATGTTATTTTTTTATTGTTTTAGTATTATATTCATGATGTATATATATATATTGAAAATATAGGCCATTGTTTTTATTTTATTATGTTTTTATAATTTTTTAACAGTGAAGAAGACGACGTACACAAGTTCATCTTAAACTGTTGTGCAATCGAGATGATTAATCCACAGAGTAGTTATAGTCTGGGAGATCTGGCATTGGGTAATCAACATGATCAGGATCATCAGAAGGGAGTGACATAACGTACAGATTCCAAAGATGTTCCAGAAGAAGTACGAGGAGGAGAAGTTGGTGGGCAGGATGATAAAACGTATCAGCAAAGATAATATTTTGAGTTGGGAAACATTGTTGGGCATAACGAAAAGCAAGGCTTGGGAAATTGAGTTTGAAGGAGGAGTAATGGGGTCAAAGGTGCTGATTGGAGCCACTGTGGAAGGATAGTCTAGCTAGAATAACATTTACCACGACATTTTAAGGAATAAGTAGGATGTTTCAAGTGACAAGTGTTAGAAATTGGAGGCAATTCCAACTGAGTACATTGGCAAGCAAAGTGCGAATGCCTACAATGTGGCCAAAAAGGTGGGTTAGAGCATTTTGCGGTTAGGTCAGAGTTGTAACACAAACATTTTTTCACAATGCAGTGGTTGAAGAGAAGACATTCGAGAAGACTTAATACGATGCCATAATATTATTCACATAACTAAATTAATCTAGATTACTATATGGTTAAAAAGGACTTAAAAAACCCATATAATTCTATACACACATCATCATTATAAGAGACTTAACCATATTTCTTTGGTTTGCTTATCCAAGTTGATGAGTCTTGAAAAGGCGAAACTGCAGTCCACAGTAGAAGGTGCGGCGAATCCAGTAACGCATTACGTCACAGATTATATTTCAATGTAAAGAGATCTGTAATGTAATCAAGTTTACTGCTAAGCCACTGAGGGGCAATTTTATAGGATGTGATTCGTATAACATGTGGTATGAGCGGTACCATTTCGCAGAATGTAGAGGTTCATATATACATGAGTACTTATTCTTTTCGACATCACCCTTCTACCAATGGCATAGGATCTGATTTCACATTATTTTCAAATTTGCGAATTCTCTTGTTTTGGATGCATGATTTATATATACTGAACTCATCTGTTTAAAAAGAATATTTTTTCCTTTTGCATTTGGGTCATTTGATGTATTTTGGTGCGATAGCGCAAGAGCTTTTTTTTTGGCTTTGTTATCAGCGTAATACACCTAAGTGTATCGTATAGAGATCTTTCAGATGAAGTTTATTTTTGACCGCCTGCACACTGACAGAGTATACAGTGTTGCTGCAAACATCTGATTTATACGTGGATATCCTATAATAGCGACGAGCCAGAAGCGAACTATAGCGATTGTCTACTTGTGCTAAAGATGTAGTCCGTTTGGTTCACGTGCTCGAGAAATTATGCTGGTTTGGAAGTGGTTTCACATTCTGCCAACAATACTTTGAAACACTCATGACCAATTCAGAGTATCCTACTTTTATTGTACGTTATCCACTCGCTCGATAGCTCTTCACATGAATGAAACATTCGAATTTTATCATTAAGGTCTAGTTATGGTTCTTGAAGAGTTTGGGAAACTTTAAAGTTTGTGGCTCATTCTAAGATAAGAAAGACTGTGTGAGACAAGGTTGTATGAGATAACGATATGTAATACAAAGCTGAATTACCTATAATTTGTATTTAAAAAACAGTAGTCTTGCTTTTTCTTTCGCACTTGTGAAACGTTAACTCCGTGCTCTCAAAATTTTAAGATTTCTTGATAGCATTTTTGCTTTTTACTGAGTTAAATGTAAATAAATAATAAGTGCTTAAAATATAAATCTGTAAAATTAAATAACAAATACATGTGAACCATATTTGCTATACTGTTGACAGTTTTTACACTCGACAAAAGGACACAGTCAAGCAATGAAATATAATATAGGAATAATTTAGCGCGAGAGGTAAAAAAGTCATATAAGGTAACATCAAACGAACTACATTTTGTAAATAAGGTTCTTGTAACGTTTCCTGAAATAAGATTATTGATTTAAAAGAAGTGAAGACCCATCTACGTTTGAATCTTAGTTTGATGTTATGAAATAGAACAAAATCAGCTGTTACGCAAATATTAAAAATAAGAATAAACCTATCTAAAGAAAACGTTTGAAAACGAACTTAGCTACTAAACTAACATCGTATACTGTAATTCGGGGAAAGTAATTAGATATGAGCTTTGTATATCACCATTATAATTAAAATGACTGGTTCTGTAAAAATCAAGATCTTGAGATGGATTTTCTAAAGGACATAAAAAAACCTAACGTATGCTAATGATATATAACATTTAATATTTTTCCTTATTTTCTAAGCTACTCTAAATTAAATATGTTGATATATGTTAGCTTGAATAAATATTAAACGTATTAATGCTTAGAGGATAATTAACCAGATTTTTGTTGTTTTATTATACACTAAAGTTAGACAAGAAATGCTATACACAAAGCTAAATTTGTTATTAATCCCTTTATTCTGTGATTATTAAAATTGTTCATAATAGACCAGAAAGCTGCAAAAAAATCGTTTAATTGCTGACTCGTAAAAACTTACGAAATGACAAATAAAAAACTTAAGTGAACTTATCTAGTCATTGCAATAGTTTTCCTCAGCTATTTCATGTAACTCGCATGTTACTAAGACGGCATAGAGCCAGCAATCTCAAGGATCTCAGCTATTTCATGTGACTCGCATGTTACTAAGACGGCATAGAGCCAGCAATCTCAAGGATCCAGAAGCGCCTTAGTTTGTAAATAGTTTATAAAAGTCCGTTTCAAAAGCCGATGGGGTCCACGTGACCCAATCGGTAATTCTAGGGTTAATTGCTCTCTCTCTCCTTAAGTTCCATGATCTATAAAACAAAGACTTTAAAGGTAAGTTGTAGGAAACTTTTAAAGCGTTTCCTAGTTTATATAACATGGTTTCCATAGAACTATTTGAAATACACAAGTAAACTACAAAGGGTTAAGTTCATCTCAACAAATATTTTCAGAAAGACGGCAAGTTGATAACATACTTAATTTGCTCAAACTAATTTTGATACATTCATTTTGATTATGATGAAAACGCTTCAACAAGTAGTTAAATTACCTTCGGGATTAATCTACATTTTACGTATTACTGATCAAAAAAGGTATTCCGAGTTTAGAAAAATATACGCAATTTTCTCGTGTGAAACCCATACTTTGAAGTTGTTCAGTTTTAAGAATACTTTGAATACATTAAATGGCAGGTTAAACATAAAGTAAAATCCGTTATTGTTTTTGGAATAAAATAATTATAAATAATGATTCAAGAATATCCATGAAAAATATACGATTTTTTTTTTTTGTATTTAATAGCACATTGAATACCTCTATGTTAGTGTTTTAAAACATTAAATTTCCTGAATTTTATAAAGTACAATATGTCATAGATAATTTTGATAAAATATCTGGTTAGGTAAATCTGTGCTTAATGTATAAAATACAGTTTTAAAATCAACATGTTGGTCTCTTTAATTCTGAATTATTTCGCTGTAACGAATGCACTTACACTATCTCACCCGTTGGCTCTTCGTATATGTGTAATTAAATTCAAAACAATACACTTACGCCCTCTTGAACAAGATGCTGAATTCATAGCTTCCAATAGAATGATACCAAATTGAAACTTAAAACAGTTGTTTCAGATAATCTCAAACTACACATTTCTTGCTGTAACGATTGTTAACTTTTTTTACCTTACATTAGCGGACATGTTATGTGGCTGTACTGCAACTAAAAACACTTACACAACTAGAAACATAACATAACTTAGTTGTAAAGGATAAATCATAAAAGTTTTAATATCTAAATTCACGTCCGTTATTTTGTTATATTTATGTCGTTACTGAATATTTGTGTACGTTTGGTTGTTTATTATTTGTTAAACACAAAGATACAGAATGGACTATCTATGCTGTGCCAACCGCAAGTATCGAAACCTGAGTTTTAGCGTTATAAGCCCTCGGACATATCGCTAAGCCACCAGGAAGCTTCTGTATTTGAAAGATATTTACTATGAGGCACGTAGATGAATTGCATCTTTAAATTTATACATAATAAAAATGATAATTTGTTGAAATTGTTATTTCTTACTTGAAGTAAATCATTTTTTGTGAGTTAAGTGCATCTTTTACACGTAGTGCTCGCCTAACAAAAACAAAATATTGATGGTGATATTATGAAGATCCCATCTAGGAAGAAAAAACACAAAAGAAGAAGAAATGAGCTACATATAATCTCATATTTCTCTCAAACGTACAAGAACTGAATATATTAGAATATTTGTGTGATAGAAATTACTTACCTGTTTCGAAGTCCTTGCAGTTAATTTTTTTACCTTAGGCTGAAAACTTATTTCCTATTACAATTTTAATTCTCCTGTTATGTGCACCCATTTCACGTTATATGCCTGTAGAAACAATAAAATATCTGATTCATTAATTGTAACTGCCATGTATCACACGGAACAATATCTAATCTTGTCTTATTGATCACCCATGACACGGGATTTTGCGGCAAACGGGTGCGAGTTATAAGTTCTCGGACCCACACGCTAACTACTAGACCACGCCCGACTTTAATTATTGTTTGTTAATATGTAAGTTAAATCAAATATGAAAGTCATTGAGACCCATTAACAATATTAGCTTCTTAAAAAATTGACCTTGTATTTAATGTTATTACAGAAAGTGCTGGTGGCCTGTTTCTAACACTCACACGTTTATTTTCTATGTACTGAATCTTTTTGAAGATAATGAAATACACAATAAAAAACACGTTGTAACAGCATCCTAACATAATTGGCACCCAAACCTGATTTATCTTTTACTTTCGGAAGTTATAAACAGAAGATAAGTTTTCTAGCTACAGTTGGTGTTGGTGAAAATTTAACTACAAACTCTATCTTTGCTGCCCTCCAGTGGCACAGCGGTATGTCTGCGGTCTTACACTGCTAGAAACCGGGTCTCGATACCCATGGTGGGTAAAGCACAGATAACACTTTGTGTAGCTTTGTGCTTAACAATAACTATGTTTGCTTGGAATCTGAAATTTGTAGGATAGCAAAGTAAACTAATTAACTTGGTTTTTCATCAAACTTTCAGAGTCACTGGGCAAGAAACTAATACGGATATTTGTTTATCTTATTACTAAAATAGTTTGTAAGTTTAAAAACTAATAATAAAAATGGATATCGAAAAACAATCGTGGCTGCGTTTACAAATACACATTCTAATTAAATCATCTATTTTTGTTGATTGCATGGAGTTTTAAATGATCAATTCCTTCTCATTTTGCCTACAGCTAACAAGTTGTCGGAGTTTTTGTTACACATCATAATCAATTAAGGTAAATGACTAAACTCTAGAACTCAAAAGGAAAAACAACATAAATTAGTTCATCAACCCACCAGAATTTGAGTTTTTTACTTTGTATAAGAAACATAAAAAAATGAAATTCTCTAACAGGTTTAATAAATTACAGAACAGGAGAAGTTAAAAATACATTTTGGGACCCGGCATGGCCAGGTGGATAAGACGCTTGACTCGCAGTCTGAGGGTCGCGGGTTCGAATCCCCGTCCCACCAA